>NC_084903.1:18976834-19276834 GCF_949316345.1 Pungitius pungitius
CACATGTGCAGATCTCTCGCTGTTCTTCTGTGTGACGCCGTGCCCGGCTCTTCATCCGTCGCCTCGCTGAGAAAGCTCGCCTCAGAGGCCCCTTTTATGTCTTCTGTTCAAAGTCCGGGGAAACGACACAGACAATTTGTCACGCAGCATATGGACTCTCTCTCTCTCTCTCTCTCTCTCTCTCTCTCTGAGTGGAAGGAGTGCGGAGTGAACGGAGCGTGGCGTGAGGTGAATTGTTTGATTGTGATTTCTAGCTGTAATTTCGTTTAATTTCGGATCTTTTAGTGTAAATGTGTGGTTGTGTGTGTGTGTGATTTTTGGTTTCTGTCTGTCTTAATTTGTGCGTGTTTGTAGCCGATCGGCGTGCAGCACGCACAGATGAACCTCACGGGGCTAACGCGGAAGCACGGCTTGAAGCTCGCGCCGTGCTTCGCGTGTTCCGTGGAGGACTGTGGCTTAGCCGTGGGGGGGTTGGTGGGTCACGGTAGCGTGAAGTCCGCTGCACGGATGAACCACGCGGTGGTCATCTTCGTGGACAGCGTGGAGAAGGCGCGCAAGGTGGTGGCGAGCGGCGTGGTGGTGCGCGGCACCCTCGTTCCCGTGCTGCCTCTCGCCGAGCCGGCGGTCAGAGTCACGGTCTCGAACGTTCCGCCGTTCGTACCGGACGATGCGCTGCTCGGCGAGTTGGTGAAGCACGGGACGGTGGTGTCCCAAATGAGGAAGGTGTCCTCAGGTTGCAGGTCTCCTCTGCTGAGACATGTGGTGTCGCACAGGAGACAGCTCCACATGGTCCTCACCAAGACCCAGGCTCTCAACCTGGTGATCAAGGTGAGGATCGAGGGGTTCGAATACGTGATGTTCGCTACATCGGACGATGGGAGGTGTTTCCGGTGTGGTGGAGAGGGACACCTGGCGAGGGGATGTCCAGTGAAGTCCTCCTCTCAGGACCAGAACCGGGAGGGTGCTGGGGGGGCCGGGGAGGAAGAGGGGGCTGGGGAAGCCCAGGAGGTTGTTGGAGAGTTGGGTGAGGGGGTGAGTGAGGCCCGGCCGGTCGGTCAGGTGGGTGAGGGGGTGGGTGAGGGAGTGAGTGTGGCCCAGCCGGTCGGTCAGGTGGGTGAGGGGGTGGGTGAGGGAGTGAGTGTGGCCCAACCGGTCGGTCAGGTGGGTGAGGGGGTGGGTGAGGGAGTGAGTGTGGCCCAGCCGGTCGGTCAGGTGGGTGAGGGGGTGGGTGAGGGAGTGAGTGTGGCCCAGCCGGTCGGTCAGGTGGGTGTGGGGATGAGTGTGGCCCGGCCGGTCGGTCAGGTGGGTGAGGGGGTGAGCGTGGCCCAGCCGGTCGGTCAGGTGGGTGAGGGGGTGAGTGTAGGAGTGAATGGAGAAGTGAATGTAGCCCAGTGGGCGAGTCTCGTGTGTGACAGAGTGAAAGAGGGGACGAGTGGGATGAGTCGTGAGAGCGACTGTAAAGGAGCTAGGGGGTCGCTCGATGGTGGGATGGGCGTCTCCGACAGTGAGGAGGAGATGGAGGAGGGGAGGGTGGGCTTTAAGGTCCCCCACCTGAAGAGAAAGACGAGGGCCAGTAGAGGAGGCTCTCAGGCAAAGAGGGGAGGGGCGTCGAGCAGAGGGGAGGCGGGGGGTGGGGAGTCCGATTCCTCTTCGGGGTGGGGCTCTGCCATCAGTGTCTCCTCAGGTGGGACGGTCTCCAGGAGGTACGGGGCTGGGCAGGTGAAGGAGTTCCTGCTGGCCACCAAGAACGAGAGGGGAGTGAGGCTGGAGGACTACTTCTCCGACGTGGAGAAGTTCGCTCGCTCTGCCCGACACGGCAGCATGAAGAAAGGAGCTGGAGACTTCACTCAGCAGGAGGTCTACAGGCTGAGGAAGTTCCTCCTCAAGCTTAACCGAGAAGGGGGGAGCACAACCGGGACCGAGTGAGGCGTCAGTCCGGCTGAGGAGGTTCCTGAGCGGGGCGGCCCACTGGAAAAGAGACTGATTTTTGATTGATTATATTAAATAAATTATAAATTATATACCTGTTAGATTGTTGATTGATATTGCTTTACGGAAAAATAAAGGTTTTTTAAAAATCAAAAAAAATCTCTCTCTCTCTCTCCGGACGGGTTTCCGCCACGCTCGCTTGGCTGGGAGGTCACGTTCGGAGACTTCACCCCTCCCTTCCTGACCCTGCTGCAGGTGGAGGACGTGGAGGAGAGCGCGCCGGCAAGACGAGAACCTGTCTCCGGCCGGCCGTGATGAGGGACACCCCCTCAGAGGTGCCAACCATGTTGATCACGCTCCTTGCCATTTGGTTCATTTGTAGCCATTTGGGACTTTGTCGACTGCGTGAATGCCGGCGCGTTTCCACATGCGTTTAGTTTGAGGAGGAAAGTGAAACATTAACATTCATTTGCTTCTCGCCATGTGCAAGGTTTTGGTTCGCTTGACATTGGTAAAGGCTCTCCGCTCCTTGCGTCATAAAGCTGAAAATCGAGGCGCACAAAATACCCCCCCGGGGCACAAGACAATGCTCCTATGCACATAAATTATGGCAGAAACAGGATGACATCTGACAAGCAGCAGTAACTTACTATTATCGCCTGCAACCGATGAGGACAATCCCCGCGGTGGCCAACAGGTCAGAATGATGTAATATGCATAGGAATCATGCAAATGAAATGCCTCAAACATGTCAAACACATCGCTGCCACTGGAATGAAAACCTGTGTCTTTGAAAAGCAGCCTTGTTGCCACACTGACAACGGCGCATCCTTATTGCAGTTTATGAATAGATTTGGTGGGCCTTGGGGGGGGGTCACACAGCTGGCACCTCCTATGAAGAACCACATAAACCGTCAGCTCAGGCAGAAACATGGAAATAAGTAGTTGGACTTGAGGGTTTTGCACAACAGCAGGAGTCTAATCTCCTTCATGCCTTTCATGAATAGTCAACAGTCGTGCCATAAATGTGGCATCTTCCCAGACACATAACTCACGTTTCCTTTAAAATTTGAAATCCCAACACTGTGTGGATTGTGGTGCTATTCACGTCCCATCTTTGACCTTGGTGTATGAATGTATATGTACGTATTTATATTATGGCCTGATGGAATAAGCACAGGGGCACTCTGGCAACACTAATGGCTCTTATGGCTGATGCCTTCAGTTAGATTGTGACAGCAAAAAAGTATTTAAAAGCTTGCTATGCTGTGGGCTTTGCTGCTCTTTCAGTCAGCCGTTCTTCTTCCCATTGCCATTTCTGAGCCCAACAACAGCCTTCACACAAAGAAAAGCCTCAAAAACTGTTGTAACAGAACTTTTTGATAGCATCATGTTTCACCGAAACTTATCTTTATCCTCTAAATACTTGTTTTATTGATCTCTAACACCTTCATCAATCCATGGTTGGCTTCTTTTATTGTTTCTCCTTTCGACTTTGAATTACTCTGTTCGCTGTGGGGTGAAGCATTACCTGCCATAGTTATACCAACAGTGTTTATTATTACGATTACCATTATTTTACATATATTCCCGCCTTGCATTGCTCTTCTTCTTTTTGCTCTACTCCACACACTCTTCACTCTCCGCTTTGTTGTTTGTTTGGAGCGTTTTCATTAGATTCCCCGACTCGCAATTAGTGTTCCTCTCCAAAGCAAAGGCAAAGCAGCGGCACTCAATGCCCCTTCTCTTTATTGCATGGTTAAGTACCCTTTAGACTCGCATTGTTATTAATAACATAATTGCTAAACCACACACAAAAAAAAGCATTGTGGCTAAATAGGTTACCAAACAGTTCACTTTGCCTCAAAACCTGAGGGTAAACAAAATCTACCTTTCCCCTCTCTCAGTCCCTCTGTCCTCTTTCAGTATTTCCCTAGTTTGAATGTGGGCACAAGGAGAGACAGAGAGAGGAAAGTTAATTAGAACAGCGGTCCAAAAGGGGGGGGTAGCAGAGGGGCGGGGGGGACCTGGTAATGGAAAGGGGCTGTATGGAAACAGATGGCCAGGAATTTATTAACTTGCCGGAGCACTTCAAGGAAGCCACTACGACCAGACATCAGGCCAGTCCCCGTCTGGGTGGGGGCCCGGCAGGCGGGGGGCGGGGGGGGGGGGGGGGGGGGATACAGGTAGAGACGGTCACAGCCCCCAAAAATAGAAAGCAGATTCATATCTGGATTGTTACAAATGGTCCATCAGAGGAGAACAATTGATGCCATCCAGCTCAAGGTTCCACCTGCTGTCGTGGAAAGAGCTTTAAGCACTCGACCAGGTGGCGAAAAGTTATGTGTTAAACTGTTCTTTAAGTCATGCACCATCTCCCTCTTATGTACTTCGTTGACATTACGGTTTTGTAAAATCATCCCTCCTTTTTACAATTTAGTGATCCAAATAGTTTGTGACTATCAGACGGAAGGTGGTTCATCCAAAACCTTCGCACCTGCTGATCCCTTTGTTGTGGTTTTAGTTATGAAACTGTACTCTCAGCTCCAACTTACTGCGGGGTAAATAATGAAAAATAAACACCACTTTGAGAGGATGAACGGTGAAAGGTAAAATCCATGTTTAATTTATTGCACTGCAAAAGTTCAAGGCAGCAACAGATTGTGACACAGAAAAATACAATAAAAACGGTTAGCTCCTCGCTTGGCAAAATAACAACTGTAAACTGTATTCACTCAAGAAAAAATACCAAATGTTATTTCTAATAGTTAATTCCATAGTCAACATGAGCTGAATGGTTTATTGAACACTGCTTTAGTGAAACAAATTTTCATGATCGATGCTTGGATTGCATTTGAACTTTAACATCAATAATCCAGAAACACTCGGGTGAGACATCCGGCAAACATTATATAGAGAAAACAAGATGTTTCACGAGGAGGAACACATATTAAAAAGTGTATGTACTAAAACATCTCGCGTTTGGACCTTTATTCGTACGCTGTGTCAGTTTAGTTATATGGTATTCAATGGACAGCCTTCAGCGCTTGGAGACACAAAATACATCCTTTACCCTGCAAAACAAATATATCCTGTCCTCCCAGCACAATAAACACCATTATACTGGATTGAAGCACACTATTGGGAATGGAAAACTCTTGGAAAATAAGTAGAAAACAACAATATGATATTGAGTCCCTGAGGTCCTCAGACATCTTAAGAGAGGTTGGCTTTGATTCCGCCACATACTCGGGCTATTGTGTGATTCACATATGGAGAGAGACACACACCAACACACACAAAAGGTGCCGACTGTGCCTTTAACATACGTAGCCCATTGGGGGAATTGGAAAAGATTGAGCACAAGCAGGAAAACAAGAGCAGTTACAGGTGCAGAAAAGTTGAAAATCAGATTGTGTCACCGACCTTTTTTTTGCCCCTCTTGCTCCTCTTTGTTTGTTTGCATGTCTGCTGCTGTGTCGACGCTTTGGACTAAACTACGCAAACGCTTTGTGAAATCGCCTCTTCAGCACACGTGTTTGCCTCCTGTGTATGTTCAGCGTTTCCCATTCCTGGACCCGAATCCAAGAAAGCGTCGGTCCAAAAAGGTTTCAGGGGTTCCAAGGAGACGCGGGAGTTCTGATGTGTTGCGCCACTGCTCTAAAAAAGGCTGCACAGCCGAAATCAAACAGATTGCCCGACAGTGCCAAAAGCTAATGAAAAATAGATTTAGGAGAGAACGCGCTGCTTTATTTTCGGTCTCTCCAAAGCGGGCGTGATGGAAGGCGACGTGTGCGAACAGAGCAGCTTGTGAACTAGTTGTTGTGGGCTCGGCGCTGTCTGCGAGAAAGCGGCGTGAGCCTCGGAGGCCGCGCCGCTGATCCTGCCCGGGGACCCGCACCGAAGTAACAGACTGCGATGACAACTCTGCGGTGCCATAAAGACGGCCGTTAACAATGTGTGTGTGTGTGTGTGTGTGTTTCTGGCGTTGCCGACGGGAGATTCAGATCAGCTCACCTCAAGCTGTTTGAAGCAGCCCTATCGGAGAAAGAAGAAATCAACCACCACCGCCACCCTCCTTGATCAAACAATCTCTACTGCATATAAGATACACTAAATCCAACGTGACAAGAGTCTTTGTAAACAGGGGGGGGGGGGGGGGTCCTGACTGAAGGCCCAGTGCTGCGTAAGCTCCACTGTGCGAGGGGCTCCAAACTGTTCCCATCGGACCCGCAGAAATAAAAGGTCTCCCCACGCCAAATTTAAAACGTTCAGAGAACTGCCCCCTGATTAGGGAGTGGAAAAAAAGCTCAGCTCAAAACTAAGTAAGACAAAAAAAAAAAAAAAAAAAACAGGGGCACAGTGGGGGTTAGTTAAACAATCTGCACATGAAGAGATTCACTCTGTTAAAATGAGATGTATGTTGTGTTTTACCTGTATTAGGAGGTAGTGTGTTCCATACAATGCATCTCACTGATGCAACTGTTAATTGGAATGAAGTATATTTTCTCAGTAGCTGTATAGCCTTCATTGCCATGGTGTGTCTAGTAAAATCTTGGATAATGTATTTACCTTACAAGCAAAAGTATGCTGAGAAATGTGTATGCTACTCTTCAAAGTATTCTATCGTCTTTTGCATTGCATAGTCCATTAAGTCTGTTATTCCTTATATTACTAGGAACTTTGCAATTTAGCAAGCTGTCAATGTCACTTAGACATATTCACGTATGTATTAGCAGTGTACGTCCATCCAAAGTCTGCCACTGGAGACAATGTAACTTGTTTAGCATTAAATCACAAATGCAGAGTCTTTACTGGCATTTTACTAAGCTAATCTTTCAATCAGGCTTCCTCACAATTAGATTTTTTATTGTGTCATGATGATTATGAAGAGATAACTGATACTAATTTCCAGAATGTTAATGGCATCCATGCTTTCAGGGGCCTTACCTACGCTAGGTATTAAAAGATGTTGATTAGAAATCCAAGGACACTGCGGTCCATCTGCATTTCACATGCTCTAATTTATATATATATATATATATATATATAAAAACATCTGTCAAACCTTGCTTCTACAAGTTGAAAAAGCAATTTCTTTTTTGATGTTTTTAGACACGGATCACGCTGCGCTGATATTATTGTTGGTAATAACATGCTCAGAGGGGTGTTTTAAATGCACTTATCGCTCCAGCGTTGGAAAGTCTCCTCTTTTCAATCTGTTAAAATTCCAATAACTTTTACAGTCTGTAGTGATTGTGTTGTTATGCTTGCTGTATAATGGAAGACTTGTTTTAACCCTTGAGTGTCTATCTAATCAAACAAAGGTCATTTGTAGGATGGTTACAGGGAGGAATTCTGTTCCATTAACAGGGATTCAAACCACGGCCAGACAAGCAACACATTTCTTAATTCAACAATTATTGCAGAGTTTAGTTTCCTGAAGCACCCGCACGTAATCCAAGGTGATCCATGACTGAGCTTAGTGTGGCTTTAATTCCGTGGGTGGGTTCTGAAATTATTATATCTGTTATGATTTTAAAAAACATCCATCAGCATACTCTTCACGAGGCTCGTTATCAGCTGCAAGGAGAAGTGGGTTCATTACTTGTAACATCCCCAAAACTGACGCCGGTTGATACATCTTAAAGAATAAGTTTAACGTTGTTAATTCATGTTCTTGCTGATACTACCAGACTCGTATCTGTCTGGCGAGTATGAAGCAAAAGCCTGAAGCCAGTTGTATTAACACAAAGACTAGAAGCAGGACAAAATTGCATGTCTGACTCTGCCCAAAGTCAACTAAATCTGCTTATATCAGCACCTCTTCATAGTCAATTAATTTTACGGTTTTAATTCACACACAACAAAAAAAACACAACATAAAACATACATAAAGGTATGGCTTTAAGGGAGGTTATTTGCAATCTAAACAAAATTAAAACACTCCAGGAGTTTATTGTTGCTGTTCAAAGGAAACATTTTTCTTGTTTTTCACACTTTTGTCTCCATTATAAAAACAGTTAATTAGCGAATTCTAGAAGTGAGAGTACAGCAGATTTCGCTAACTTTGAACATAGCCAGGCTTGCCGTTTTCCCATTTCCAAGGCTTTACACTAAGCTAAGCTAATCGTGGGCTGGCTGCCGCCTCATATTTGCAAAACTGTAACGTGGAGACCTTCTGTGTAGTGTGTGTGTGGTGACTGTTTCTGTTGTGTGTCACCCTGCCTCTTGACTCAGACACCTCCCTTCCTGTGTGCCCCCCTCCCCGTGTGATGGCAAGCGCCTCCAACATTGGTTCCACCTGTGTCTCGTTTCCCTGTGTATTTTGTCTGTCTCTACCACTTTTTCCGGGCCAGTTTGTCTGTTAATGTCCACGAGCCTACCAGCTTTTCACCCCCCAGTGTGCCGTGTCACGTGTTGACCCATTTTCGTCCACCCGTGAATTGTCTGATTACCCGTGTACCAAACCCATGCTTTAAGTCAGGACCTTGTTTTTTATTTTATTTATTTTTTTACCCGACTACCTCATCTGTAGACGAGGGCCCTGTGCCTCCCAGCTCCCCCAAAAAAGTACAAACTGAACCAGTAGTCGACACGGACTAAATTCACAGGGGAAGGAGACACAGGTGGAAACAATGAGGGCGGGGCTTGCAATCACACAGGAAGGCAGGTGTCTGAAACGAGTAGGTAGGTCAATAGGTGATTGACAGAAAACACAGCGGAGACAGTGCCCCCAAATATGTTACAAATACAGATGTGAGGATGGTATTTATTTTCTCATTAAACTCTTGACAAGAAAGCAACTCGGCGTATCCACCCACATTTTAAACTATTACTTTAATGCAAGTTTTTTAAAGTTCTCACAATCGCCCACCTCCCCCCTTTTTTTCTTGACTCACTCTCCGAAGCCTTTTCTCCTGTGGAAACATCAGGGGGAGCCAGAAGACTCCCAGCGGAGATGTAGGCAAATGCCCCGAGGGTCGCGCCCCCACGATATTCATCACCACTCACTGACTTCATCACCTTGAGTCAGCCTCCCTCACCAGCCATATTACAATAAAGCTTCTTCATTATATATCCCGCTGAGGCACAGCCTTGGTTTTCTCACAACAGTGTTGTCCTGCAACTGCTAAGTGCTGTCATTTTGTGTGCACGCGTACATGTGGATATGTGTTTGAGTGTGTTTTAGAGTAAGTTAAACCTTTTTGTCAGATAAAAAAAACTAGGTCAACTTATCAAAGTGAGACCATGACACTATGCAGTTCGGAGTAGCTTTGAAAATAACTTTGATGCATTTGGCATCAAAAGGATGAACTACATTGATATAATAAACCCTTGACACATCATTGCATCTTTCACTGAAGGTATAAAGAACGTTTTATATTTTAGAGATAAATGGATACGTTTTTTGTTGTTTTGTTTTTTGCTTCTTTTTTTTTTTTTACAGAAAATGCTATTGCAGAGAACACACAGCAACTTTTCAAAGTTTTAAAAAGTTGTAGAAAGTGCTGTTTGAGATGGTGCTCTCAAACAGCCGTAGGTACTTTTTAAATCCATATCAGATGAATTTAGGTTGCAAGAAAAGTGGCATCAGTTCTGCAACAACAGCCTAAGGGAAGGGAAAAGGGAGGAGAGGGTGTGTGCATGTATGTGTACCACAAATTCACACACAACATTTATATTACCATTACCGAGTTGTGCGATAGTATTACAATTTCCTGCAGGAATCTGGTGCAATTTAAATGGGCACATCAGCAATACCTTGAATCTTAACAAGCACTTGCAGACACTCTGCTCACCATCAATTTATATATCGAACTGTTTTTACCTAATTATGAGATGACGTCATTGACCTTAACACTGCTGTTGGAGAAAGCTGACTTTACGAGCCTTAGAACAAGTTGAGGAATAACCAAAAAGATAATTTTAACCAACCGACAACAAAGCTACAGAGTTATAGTACAAATACGCAATGATCTACAGTTAATACGGAACAAAGACGCAATACCAATTGAAGTAATGCCCGTGTGACATTTCTCAAGGGAGGCCTGCAGAGTATTCTGGGATTCATTAGCTGCCAGAAAGCGGATGACTCATTGTGCTCTCCCTGACCTCTTCTTTGTTTTTCCCTCATTTATTCACCACCTCGCATAACTAGTTAACTTAAACATGCAGCGAGAGGCCTCTTATCATTCAACATAACATCAACAGCAGCATAAACACAACATCCCTCGTAAAGGGAAAATAGAGATGCAATCCACCTTCTGAAAACGAGAATGGGCAAAACTAAAAATACTAAAATCATTGTTCAGGACTACACCAACAATCACTCTTGCAATTCCCCTGCAGCAAAAAAGGCAAATGAACTGGCAAGAAATTGTGTTTTAAGAATAATTATGGCTTCTGTGTGAGTGGTTCTTTATTTTGCAGATTCTGTGAGTGTGTGAGGGGAGGCGGCAGGGGGGGGGGGGGGGCACGGTACCCCTCCCTCAGGCAGAGACTGCAGTTGAGGTTTGAGGCTGCTCTGGTATTAACATATACACTTACGGATTCACAAAAAAAATACTGTCACACCTCACACTGGTTGTGCCATGAATATCAATGGATGCTCCCCTTTTGGACTCTACAAAACAGACAGTGAAAAATGTTCATGCATGACTACGTTCCACCTGGCCCACTCCATATATCCAGTTTAATGGGATAATGAACACACAGTATAAAGGAATTGTGCATGACACCAGGCTGCTTTGCACAATGTATGACTTATGTCACTGATTTTTCTCCTTCAACGGACTATATTTTTGGGAGCCTTTTCAAGTGGTGTGTCTGTGACACTCCAACAAGTCACCTTGACAGTACTGTGAATAATTTTGGTAATAAAACATGGATATGGCACTCACTCAGGACTACAGTTATACTATGAGAAATATTGAGGGTAAATATTTTTTTGCATTAGTCCAGAAAGGGTTTTGTTGACACATTTACTGTGTACAGGCCCCCTCCTGATTCCAATCCAAGCTGGCTTGTCGAGGGAAAAATCTTTGCTCGTTGCCACCGGGCAGATACAGTTTCCATCCACAGGTAAAAAAGAAATAATTTGAAGGGAAATGTGTCTCTAGGTGTGCAAGACCCTTAAGGGACTTCCATTCAGATGTTCTTCTTGCAAGTTCACACCCACTTCGCAAACACAGCTGGAACAATTGTGACTTCTCTCTTGTCTGAAAGGAGAGCAGTCGTCAGAGGTGCCCTGTTCACCCATCCAGGTGCTGAGCTTGGCACAGACAAGGAGAAGAACCCTGTCAACCTTTCTGATACGCTTGCCTGTGTTCGAACAAAGAGGATGCTAACAGACAGGAATAATTGAAGAGATCATGCAGTACCTGCAAATCCTCCTGCCAGGCAGCTTCCAAATCTTCACAGCTGTGCAGGAGAACCATCCCGCAGAGAAACGACAAAAGCAAGGAAAGTGAAATAAAAAAAGCCAATGAGCAGCGCTGAAGCTAAATTAGCTATGTATTTGTGGGAGAGAATGCCCCTGATGGTAATAACAAGGGAGACCTGTTGTGTTTTTACTCCCCATTCAGAGCAGAAAACTCTGCAGGATTTTTTTGAGATGGTCTACAAAGACATGATTAAATAGAACATAAAATGTTCATAACAAAGCCAATGCAGTGCCAGATGTTACTGTTAGTTGCTGTTATAATACAACTATCCCCAAAGAGCTTTTACTCTGACAGGCATCACGGGTAAACATATAACCACATCTGTAAAGCAAACAACAAACATAATCCATCGAAGATGTCTTTTAACAAACCTAGTGACCAAAACCGCAAGAAAAATGTGCTCATGATACTGTTGATAAAGGTGGCCAGCCGATTTTCTGAAAATGTGGATTCCTCTGATAACATGGTCTGGTCAGCTCAATGGTAGATTTGAATTTTGTTAAAGTGGTTTTGACAGATATTTTCAGTCATTTGAATGCAATAAATGTAGAATAATATACTCTAAATAGGCAGATAAGCCAATAGATGCGAAAGATAAATGTGTAGACGCACAGAAGGATCCAAAGATAGATACATGAATGCATTACTGTGAGGCAGTTGGATTCTACTAATTAGAAGAAGCATACAATAATCATTACTATTTAATTATGTGTTTTTTCTGGCCAATTAATTCTGACCTAACAGAGGTGGGGCATGTTTGATAAAGACTTTTTAAAACTGGTCATGCTGTTTTCTTGCAATCTTCCCAAACCTACAAAAGCATCACGTCCAACACGTCTAGAGCTGTCTGTAAATACCCTTAGAATGGGGATATCATATTACTAAATGTGCTAACGTGTAGCCCTTATTAACAATTCTCATGATGAACTTTCCACATGAAATCGATCAGTGACACACAATCCAAATACATGCAGCCATATAAAGCCTAATCACTCACTGTGGGTCTGACTGCCCTTGTATTAATGTTACTTTTCCATCTGCACTAATTAGACTTGTCTGTGTGCGAGTAATGTAACAATGGCCATGCACAAGAGTGGCTTTTGAAGTAAGAGTACGTTTAGAAATTGTGCACAGCAGATAGATGGAGAGGGCATAGTGGAAGTTCTGTTAAAATTGTAGCCCCAACAATCTATTTGTGCTCTCTGAATGGCAGCGTTGATTCAGCACCACGGACAGTGACAAAAGGCATCTTCGAATCCTGAGGGCTGAACGGACATCATTTCAAACCACCCTTTCTCCCCCTTTTCTCTGTATTTGTCTCTGTTTAAAATCTCCTCTTGTGTAGAAAGAGTAGCCAAAGATAAATACTGCTTCACTCAAAAGACGGCTCCATGTTGCATTCTATCATGCTGCAATCTTTTTTAATTATTCACCTGAATAGGCCTTTGATCGGAGCACCTGACCAAGCTTCAATTTTCTTTCCAAATCATGATTTTAAATTAAATAACCTGAGGGTTGAAAAAAAATGACAAATATGCTCTGAAAAGTAACCGTGAGCTAACAAACTTCGCACTGATATATTGAAGAACAAAACATCAAAAATATATATGTATATGGTATACTAGAATATTAATATTGGTAGTGGGTCTTAGTCCTACCAGGTTTAATGGAGACCCTTCATTGTTAATATGAAAACCGGCAGGGCCCTGGCTTCTGACAACCACTGCTGCAGAGGACAATTCTGCGTGGCTTCACAGCAGTGTCCAATGGGAATAGTCCTTCTTACCTGAAGCCTGAAACTTTTTTTTCCCTTTTAAAAGGGGCAGTATAGCAGATGATTGTCCAGCAGCACTAGAAGTGTTATGAGGACAAGGTCATACGATATAATAAGTGATACATCCTTTAGGTTCACTGTTTAAAATTCACATTATCATCGCAATGAGAATCGTGGGCTGCAATTACAAAGGCACCATTACCAGAAAAAAAAGAAACCAAGTTTTGCCTGCTTGCTAAAACTAATTGACCTGCTTAAGCAGAACATAAAACATAGCGGAAAAGCTGCCTTTACCTTGTTTATACGCCCTAAGCTTTTCCCTCTAAATAAATGTTTGCTTATTCCACCCTGTGGGACCTCGCTCATCCTTCTCTGTCATAGGTCCGGGCCGCTCTCGTTATGCAAATTAGGCCGTGGGCGTGGTCGTTTGATGAGAGAAGGAGTTTAAGTTTGGGAAGACGGCTAGACGAGGGGAGGGAGGGGAGGGGGGGGGGGGTGTTGAAATATGAAAACACAAAAAGCATAAGGAGGTATAAATATGACTGATTCCAAACAAGGAGGGCGCAAAGAAAGTGGAGTGAGTAGGGAGGGAGGAGGATATAACAGGGGCAGAGGGTGGTGGGGAGGGGGGGCTCTGTGCAGTTGTCTAGAGAGAGAGAGAGAGAGTGAGGGAGGAGAGTGAAAGAGGAGAGCAAGAGAGGAGCGCGAGCGAGAGTGTGTGCGTGTGTGTGAGGGAGAGAGAGAGAGAGAGAGAGAGCGCAGCTCGCCGGCCCATTGAGGAAAGATGGCTACAGTCACTGCAAACGGAGTGCAGCAAGAGAATGGATTCAGCACCACGAACAGCGCCGGCAGGATGAACGGGCTCACCATCGGCCAGAACACCATTCCGATGAAGGACCACGACGCCATCAAGCTTTTCATCGGGCAGATTCCCAGAAACCTGGAGGAAAAAGACCTGAAACCCCTGTTTGAGGAATTCGGAAAGATATACGAACTCACTGTACTGAAAGACAGATTTACGGGAATGCATAAAGGTTGGTTTCTTTCTTCAGTAAATTTACTTTTTGTTCTTTTGAAAAAGGAGAGGGAGAGAGAGAGAGAAAGAGGGAGGGGTGAGGGGCGGGGGGAGATAGAGAGAGACAAATCAAGTCCCAGATCAGTTGTGCATGAAAAGTGTGTTTATTTGCAGATGTGTGGGACAGAGCGGTATACTGGTAGAACCTTCACACACACAAAAAAAATCTACGCTCACAAACACACCTGCAACTCACGAACGTCCACGGCGTAATACGTAGAAGTTCAGGGGCTCGGAGTGCAGAGTTAATTGTCCCAGCGTGCAGCCAATCCACGTGAATCCACCAGCCGAAAAAAACGCCTTTGTGTGTTTACATTGACTCTCGTGTGCCGAGCATCCCGGTATGAGGGGGCGGGACAAGGGGGAGGGTGTGTGTGTGTGTGTGTGTGTGTGTGTAGGGGGGCGAGCGCTCGATGCCGTGTTATTCTTGCGGAGCTGCAGAAAGATCTCCACAACTAAAGAAGAAAAAATAAAAAGAAGAAGAGAGAATTGGTCTGTTCCTCGTCCCAGATCGATGTGCAGCATATCGGCGGAGATGAATGAATGCTTTCAGGGGAGCGGAAAGTGCAAACCATTATCAGGCAATCGGCATCCGTGATTAACGTGGTGCCCGCACGCTGCTTTGACCTTTCAGCCGGATAATCTGTAGCCTAGTTTTCGGACGTTATTATCTGTGGGGAAAAGAAAAGAAGAAAAAAAACCTTATTTACACGGCAGCTGTATAGATACTGCTGCGTGGGCGGGTGGCAGTCGGGAAGTACAAAGCAGGGTAATAGTAGAGGCTGAGATCAAGCACGCATCGTCTTCTCGCTCGTTCTGTTCTCACCCCTCAATTGTCCAAAAAGGAGCGGGATCTGTCCTCACTTGGTAATTAGTCGAAGATCGGCCAGTTCTAATGACAGCGATGATGGTGGATGCCGGAGAGCGGTTTGTGAGGAGGATGTTTTAGTCTCAAATAAAAAACAAGTCCCAGATAAAAAGTCAGAGTTCGGTTTGCACGCAACGTTTACGATGTCTCTTTTATTTTTTTATTATTTGTACATTTGCTGTAGAAATAAATACTATAAAACAAACCAAATTTTGAAACGGTTAATTGCGTTTAATCTTTTGTATTCAATAACCTTGAATTGCACCAGCTTTTTTAAATAATAAAAGCTATTATTATAACCACCATTTCATGGTTTGTTGAGTTTGGCAACGTTTTAACAGAATCATTTGATTCAAAATGATCATTTTTTTATGGTAATGAAAATTAAATCCACACTTCGAGCCCCATCAGTGTCATCCGAGAAGACTGTCATACAGTTTATTATCAATTAAAGTAGAGTATTATGTCCCTGCTACTGCTGTTTGGAATCTGTATTATTTCATAGATAGTTGATCGTTTTGTTTTATATTATATATTTATATCATTTTCATTTACACACACACGCACATGCATCAGCCATCAATCATCGGTTCGCTCTCTAAAACGAATCTATTCACAAGGCAGGTACATTATGTACAATATGTTACTCAGGGGCTGGAGTTCATGATCTTATTGATCCCCGCATGTCAAGCTCGGGAGCAACGAGCGTGGGCTCAGCACTGCTTGCTTTCTTCTGCGTGCATCCCTGAAGGTCTCCCTGCACCACCTGTTCCCACCTGCCGGGGCTCAACCGGCTCCTTCGCTGCGCGTTTTGTCTCTCATTGGAGCCCACTGATCGATTAAAACAATATTTCTGATGTTCGTGTTGTTTACGCCTGTCCTCGAACCATCCCTGAATGTCAACACTCCAGAGGATGGTGTGTGTCCCCCCCCCGGTCGAATAATCCTGTTCCAAAGCCAGACCCGTATTCTCCGTTCAAATCACCCCCCAAGGCCACTCTGATGTATGCATTATGCCCACTTCATCCCGCATGACATTCAAAGTCACTTTGGGAGCACAAGCGTGCACTTTTAATAAGATTCCACCAATGCATTATACGGATGAGTTTTTCTCATTGGCCACTTACCTAAAGCATGTTCATGCCTGGTGCTGCGTCGATGCGCGATGCCTCCAGACCGAAGCAAGGAAGAATCAGAGGAAGAAAATGGGATTAGTATCGTGAACAAAACAAAAGTATGTTGTGTATCGCGGGGCTGTGTCACTCAAGGAGAGCAGTTCGCTACCCTCAATGGCTGCTCATTCTGAAACCGAGAAAAGCTTTTGCAGGGTAATTAAAGGTAAATGTATTACTTGACTGTTTGAGTCCTTGGGATTCTACAAACTGACTTTGGCTGTAAACAACGCGCCAAAGTCGGCACTGCAGTCTTGTAACAGTATACCTGTAACTTGTTTATTAAGTGTGACCATTATGATGATTATTTCTCATTGTGCAATCACTTGAAAATAAGAATCATGCAAATTAAGTGTCAGCATTAGGCTGAAATGTAATTACTGTATCCTTTGAACTGTAGTTTTAAAAAGCATATTTACATTATTTCAATGTGAGGCCTTGCCATTTAAACCCGTGTTGTTGACTTCCTGATGTCATCTAAGTGCAGTAGACCGATGTTTGCATCACAAGAAATCTCACTGTCACTCTCTAGAAACTTCACACACTATACAACTGAAACTCCAGTGGATGGTTTCATTTGAGCCTGATGATTTATTGCCTCGATGAATACTTACACAATAAAAGCTTTTGAAAAGACTGTTGTCAAAGTATATGTATTGCACAGCAGTTTCAAAAGTGGTTTGTGTTGTGTTCGCTTCTCAAAAATGCATTACATACCGATCAATAGAGACCCTAAAGGGTTCCAAAACTTGTAACATATTCACAAATACAATCCACATTTTCATTCGTGAACGATAACTCAAATTCTTTTAAAGAAGACTTAAGAGGATGTATTCAGCTTGGCTAAAAACATAATGTTCATAAATATTTAGTGCTGTGCCATGTATTTAGTTTCTGCTACTTTGAAATCCCTCTTTGAGCTTAGTTTGTGGTTGAGAGAGATTTGATTTGTTTCGGATAGAGGATGTATATGGCTCTTGGCATCAGCTACTAAACCGTACCTAATGGAGGATTTGCAGCACTACCTTTTTGTAACAGCCAAAGTCCTGTGACAAAGAAGTGCACAATAATTATGGATTTAAGGGCAGATCAAAATATGTCATGTTTGCTCATGATTAATTCATGTGGAATGTACTGCAACGCTTTGAACAGATGTTTTGGGCTATCTGAATTCTTACTTTGGGCATTCGTGGGGTTCTCTGGGGACTCTGACTCTGAATATCTGGGGAATTTACTAATTCATATCTACCGATAAACTTCCTCTACAAAGAAGAATTACAGCTTCTGTATCCAGATGTCTGCTCAGAAGTCGTTGGGGTGATTATATCCTTTCCGTAGTTGTCAGACACTCTCGCCATTAATGTGGATGTGGTACTCTGCGTGTCGCCGGGGAGCCTCGTGCAGCATGTGGGGTGACTTGACGCTCTTCGCGTGTGTCGTGCGGCCAGGTCGTGCTGTTTAACATCCATCATTTCGCCCGAGCACTACATTATCATAATACTTAGTGTCAGTGCCAGAACGCATGCATTGTTCAGACATGCTGAATGTTGGTGGGGGGCAAATCTTTTGCTTGAGTAGCGTTATCCATCAATCCGTCTGTGATGCTGAGAGCAGGGACTCCGAGTTGCAGCACACAGCCAGGAGGAAGAGATACAGAGAGATGTTAAATATCCTCATCCATTCTCCTCTCCGGAGGTCCATGCAGTGTAATTGGCTATAAATAGCCTGCGAAATTGACATTAAAAACCTCAGTAGGGCACTAATATTTAATTGCAAATGAGACAAGAGCATCATTTGAATTTGTTGACAGTTTCTCGGTACTCTGTGAAGTTCAATTCTGTTGCCACACAGGCCTACAGGTCCATGCGCGTGCCGGGTTTTTTATCCCCGGCCTGAGCGTCGTAGGGGGGGGGGGGGGCTGGACAGTGATTGGCAGCTTGTGTAAGTTGAGTGGCAGGTGCAGCGTGAGTCTACAGATGACCTCTTTGATCATTAGAAAGGAGGCTACGTGTGAAGCAGACAGCCAACCGCTCAGAAACAAACGCGCTCAGAATGCAGATCGGGCCCCGAAAAGACGGCGAGACTCTGGGCAGGTAATTGTGTGGTTAACGCAGAAACATGAAGCGGTTGAAGATTCCTCGCATCGTATTTGTCTCGACGCCCATGAGAGGGTCCGGCTGTCACATTCGACAGCATCCAGTTGTTTTACATAATTTCTTTTTTGCGCCTGTATGTTCTTTGGAAAATGAATTTGCATTATTTTCCCACTTTAATGAACATTCTTGGATCAGACACATTTGAGGGGACTGGAGGAGAGCAAATTACCCATGATTCATGAATTCACCGCTAATGAATTGAAATTTTATACAAATTTGTTTGGGAGTTGTTTCAATTACAGATACCTGATGCCTTAAAAAAAAAGAAGCAAAATTTACCCTTGATGCCTGTATGCATCCAATTGGAGGCTCACGCTAATTTCCACTTTAAAACAAACTTTTAGAAGCATGGTGGCGGGGGGGGGGGGGGGGGGGGGTCTTTAAGTAATTACTTCAAACGTGTCTTGCAAACGTAAAAAAACTTGTTCTGCTTTTTCTTTGTACTACATTACAGGGTTTTTTTTTTTCTTCCTTTGCCTTCAATATAATACGTTGAACTTTTGCCCCTCACCGAAATTATAGTGTGGTAAATTGTATTTGATTACCAAAGTATTATTTTCACCCCACTTAACCTGCTCATCACAGGAAGCCACACGTCCTTCGGTTTGCCGCCATCGTAGCCGCGCTCTCCCACTCTCCTTCTTCCAAATTGATGCTCGCAACTCTTTTTTTCTTGCAGTCTTAAGTTAAAGATTTGGTCAATTCAAACTTTACTTCACTAGGTTTTGAATGTTATCCGAGTTGGTGCTGAAAATGGATACCACCTCTTAAGTGCCAGGATGGCGTGATAAGCACTGTACTGAAGTACTGAAGTAACAAACCAGTGTTCATAGGATCTTAAATTGACATTACTGGAAAATAGTTACAAGGCTTAAGGCTTGAGTCCGTTCTTCAAGTAGCGTAATACATCTCATTGAGCACCACGTCTGCGGTTAATGTGGAGCGGTTGATTTCTTTTTGTGGAGATAATGTGCGGACAGTTTAAATAAATATGTACGTTCTGCTGCATTACCACTGAACAACGAAAGTGGTGTGTTTTTTAAAGCTCCATTTCGTTCCACCTCCTACCAAGAGGATAACGATGTATGTTCTCCTATGCCGTATCAGTCAACTTAAAATGTTACCTGCTATACCATCTGCTACATCCTTGTTACCTCGCCTCAGACGGGATCGTTGTGTCCCTCCTCGCGCTCTCCGAGCTCAATGCTCCTGCTTCCTTAGTCACAGTCCTTTGGGCTTAAGATGTCCCCTGAGCCAGCACTGTTGGATATGAAGCTTTCCTAAAGCCCCCCCCCCCGCTGGTTCTCCACCGTCACGAGGAGGGCCGGGGGGGAGCCACGCGGACGGATATTAAAGCCCACACTGTACGAAAAGTCCAGTTTGACAAATCCTTCCAACTAATAGTATCACGAGCTACTTTTCTTTAAGTAGCTAGAAGGAAAGGAGAAGGGAGAGATGGCTTCACCGGTTTTTAGATGTAGTTTTACTTGCCGTGTTTCTGAATACAACTAAGTGTTTACATCATTTGTTGAAGGAACACATAATAAAAGTGCCCCATCACAATGCAGTGTGGTGCACAAGTTCTGCTTTCAAGTGGTTCAGTCCATGTTGCAATGTTTTTGTAGTAGTAGTATATCATTATTATTGACATATTACCTTTTACACGTTGTACGTAAACCACAGCTACCTCAGAATTGTACTTCCTTTATATTAATGAACTATTGAAACTATTTTGAAGTAATGACACAAAGTAAAAACACAGTAAAGACAAATATTACAAAATCGTATTGGTGAACTAAGGAATTTCTTGAACCCAAAGTTTATGGCTCAGCGGTTCAAACTTATTTTCCTGAGAATAAAATGATCTAATAAAACTTTAATGTTAGACTGCAGTACAACAAAGTGACACGGTGAAAAATACCAAAATGCTCCGGACACTGGAAGTGGAGTCAGCAAAAAACCTACAATCCCCATAAACCCTTGCTAGGACTGGCTCCCCCCCCCCCCCCCACCGACCCATGTCCCACAGTTTTGTAATGTCACAAAGGATGAAAAGTGTTTCCCCAGGCTCCAAAACTTTCCTGCTCTGCTGTATGGCACGCTGTTTCATCAGCGTCGTTTAGGTGATTTTTTTTTTTCCTCCTGAGTAACTGCCTTAGTTGTGGAGGTGGGTGAAGGTTGTTGTGAAAGGGAGCTCTCTTGGCCGGGAGCCAGAGTGTGTTGCTGGGTTTCGGTGCTATGTGCTGCATGCAGGCTATAATCTGTACGTGTGTGTGTTTGTGTGTGTTTGCGTGTGTTTGTGTGTGTGTGTGTGTGTGTGTGTGTGCGTGTGTCTCGTTCCTCCCATGAGAATCCTTGGCAGCAGGTGTGACAAGCAGTAATGGGAAATTATGCTGCACAGTGCAAAACCTCTTTTGAACGGGGTCACCCACTGTCAGTTCTGCCAAGCGCATAACAGAGCAACCACTCACCCTTTAATGAAAGCTGTCACATTTTTGCAAAGGAATTATTTATTGATGCATATTCATTCTGTTTTCTTGAATTTTCAAACTTGAAAGGTACATTTTCTGCTCATCACCAGAGGATTTCAATGATTTAGCAGCTCAAAAAATGAATACCGTTTTACCTTTTTCCTTAAACTAAGAAACCATTCATTGGACAGTATGCATATTATTTTAAAAATTTAATTAAAAAGAACAATGCCTGGGGTGACTAAGAATTTCCGATATCCACTTGTGATTTAATTTGAACCTAATGGAACACATTTGATTTTAAACGTGCACGTTGAACATTTTTTTTGTTGAATTTCGCTCAGTCCATTTAACAATAAAAAACTAAGTAGAAAGTAGAATATGAATTACATTTGAGTCAAATGCATGTTTTTGGGAGTAGCTTGCACGGTCTTGGAGCGTGGCTAGCGTAGATTGGAATGACTTTACAAATCTCTGGGTCCATTCGGGAAGGTTACTGACCTTTCACTGTAATGATGTCTATAATCTCTGAACAAAAATCAATGGAGAGGGGTATTTTACATGTTAGACATATTTTACAGGTGCAAAAGGCTGAAGTCCCGGGAGGATTAAAACCACTTTACATGTTGTTGTAGATGTCACGTGTTGTGGTCTACTATGACATTACCGAGCATCCAATAGACACAACACGCCGTGCACTTCCAACAATGCAATATGGCCTTTGTCACTTTAACAGTTTCACTTCTTTTTTTTTCCTTCTCATTGTGGATTAAACTCATCTCTCTCCTGTCTCCCTGATAATACAGGATGTGCCTTTCTAACATACTGTGCCAGAGAGTCAGCACTGAAGGCCCAGAGCGCCCTCCATGAACAGAAGACTCTGCCAGGGGTAAGTGCCCCCGATCTGCCCTCTGTCATAGGCTAAAGCCCCCGGGGGGCATCCAGCCTGGCATGGGATCCTACATTAACATAGGGATTATATCACACTTGAACACACCCACACACACACACACACACACACGCGAGCGCGCGTGCGCACAGGCAGAGTCACATGGGGACACGGTATACATTAACACACTTCTTCAGGCACCCGCGCGGATAAGGAAACAGCTTGAAAAGAGTCGCTCGTACTTTCCCAGCCTCCTTTTCCTGTTCGCTATCAGACACGTCCTTTCTTGCTCACTTACCTACACACACCTGCACACACACACGGAGACATACTAAAAGAGTGTGAGTGGCCTATCTCACCTTGCAGTGTCTTATTACACTAATCACCCCGGCGGAGATATTTGATAAGCGCTCCTTCTAACAGCCTGTGCCGTCCTTCCCCTGTCCTCTCACAATATGGCTGCCGCAGACACTAATTGCCTCGAGGAATCCCACCCTCATTATCACATATAATCAAACAGTAAGTATAAACAATCATTTTTACCATGTATATCACCATCTGGTGTTTTTTGTTTTCCTTTTCTCCAATTTAAGTTTTTTTTTTTTTTTTTCTTCCTGTTTTCTATCGGCCGCCTTTGGCGAGCGGGTAACTTTTTCAATTAAAATAATGGCCTCTTCAAACAACACAGGTAAAACCCACCCAGGAGTGGGCTCTTAAGCCCACCCAGGAGGAGACAATCTCAATCTGGGCTCAGCACGAGCTGGCGGTGTGTACCTGTACTTGACGTGCGTGGTGAGGGGGATATTTGACGTCAGGGGAATTATCGAGGTTTGATTGAATTACGCCCCCCCACCTCCTCCAATTCCTTTCACCGTAAACCCTCCTAGGGATATTCATCCAAATCCCTGGGGAGGGAGAGAGGAACACAGAAACAAGAGGAGATGTGAGTATGGAAAAGGGAGAGGAAGGAAGTATGGGAAGGGATTGGTTCCAGGGTTAAAGGTGGTCACTGGACTTTGGGGGTTTGGGGGGGGGCGCTTTATACTATATCTCATTATTGAGATTATCCGTTGTTTTCACTTCACACCATTCCATAAGTACTGAACGTTACACACACAGGTGCACTGCGGGGAGCCGGATCCCCGGCTCACTATGGCCTCCCGCAGCTTCATAATGAGATGATTGTCATCATGGTCGCGGATAGGTGCTCCTGTCTTTATTCCCCCCATGGAGGGAGCTTTTTTGTTTGTTTTCTATCTAGGAAGAGGTTAATGGCGTATTCCGTGGGGGTTCGGGCAAACATTTCCACAGTACATCCCACAGCAAGGGGTCAGTCCTGCAATCTCTGGCTGAGCTGCGCCGCCATACAGTGGGCTAATGAAGATGTGCTTTGTCTCCTGCGTGTGTGTGGGCGTCGATGCGTGTATGAGACAAGCACACACACACATATATATATACAGAGAGAGAGAGGGAGATAGAGAGAGAAATACATGGATATCATGTCTTTCTCTCAAAAAATGATACCTGAAACATCATCGAAATAAGTGCCGGACAAACAGAAGGATTTTACACTAGAATAACATTTTTAATAGCAGTAGGTTGGACAGTCCTCGGCCTATTTCATCATGTTTATCCAGCATGAAGTTCTTGGCTTCCTCACTTATATGCATATGCCAATGCATCGTTTTGTAAGGCTGCACAGAGAATGCTGGATTTGACTAATTTAACTCAAACGTTTGATACAGACTATAACATTCTTGCGAAGGTTTCTTCAAAAAAGAGCGTACAGATGCGGCTGGTACGTGAACAACAGGACAATCAAAGGGATGGAAAAAGGAGCTGTGTGCGTGAGAGTCGGATGAACCGTTTTCTCTGTCACCATTTAGTCGGTGACAGACAAAGCTGAAGCTTAGTTAGCTGAAACAAAGGGGACAAGTTAAAGTACTGTGAAATGCCTTAGTTATCAGACATACAGGGAAAATTAAGGCTGGATCTAATAAAGGCCTGGCCTCTTGGCTTAATGTGTTTGAGTGTGCAGACAGCCGAAGCAGCCAATGTGAGCTCCCAGTGTCTTTTGATAAAACATAATATTGTAAAATGTGACCGTTAAAAATCAGCTGTGATTCACCAATTGCGTTGTATTCTACTGTTGGAAACTGCATGAAGGTACTATCTACAAATACGCTAACAGTTCATACCTACAGAGTTATGCTGTAAAACGTTTAAAAAAAAATAATCTTCCACTAAAACAAGGTCGGATTGAGTTTCAGATTCAGGTCAAATTGCGAGCTCTGATCATCACAGCTGCAGGAACATGTACATGGCCACCTTCTTCAGCGTTCCTCCCCTCATGCAGTAACTTCATTTGTTACAAAGTGTCACTTTTTGTGCACAGTGATCATTTCATGTAACGCTGTGTGCATTTCACACAGACCAAAGGCTTGAACAGCGTGGCAGAGAGGAGGTGGGTATGTCTGCGCGTGTGGTCCCAGCAGGGAGCCTCGCCTCTTACATCATCTCCAGATCGGCTGTGAATCTCGCGTTTTTTTTCTTCTTTTTTCTCCAAAACTCTTGAAACCGCGTTCACGGGCGTTGAACTCGCCACCAGAGGATTTTAGCTTTGTGTGCCGCGGCCGAGGCCGAGCGGCGTGTTTACATCGTTCCGTTAATTGCATGTAAGGAGCATAATGAGCTCGTGATGTCTCATGCCACCCGATCCTGCTGCCACAAGTCTGTGCAGTAAATGTAATCAGAGATTCAGCCTCTTGCCCTTGGTGAGCCGGGGCTGTTGTGTTTACGTGCACATGCAGCATATCCCCCCCGATGTAGGGCAGCGTGGCGGCGCGCGGGGACTGGTTAGGTCATGCATGTGAATGATTTCTCCGTGATGTGATTAATTCTTACGGCGCTCGCACACACACTGACTTGAGCCTAAGAATAGTTTGTGCATAATGATCTGACATTTGCGTTCTACATCGGTACAGTTTGAGGGGATCCAGGTAAGTTGTTGATCTCAGTGGACATCTGTCTTTTTCTCCACATCATCTGGCAATAAAAAAAAAAAAAACACATCAGAAATAAATGAATGAGTTAAAAGTTTTTTTTTTTTAACTCTGTGCCAAGAAGCCTCCCAACATACTGCCATTGGAGCCAGGAACCTCCAAAGGAATCCTGGTTTGGTCCTTCCAGGGCCACGCCACTCTCTCCTCGCAGGCCAATTAGCTGCTGGTGTTCACATGTAACAGGCATGCTAATTGGGCGCCACTGAAGCCCTAAAAAGCCAATTAAAATCATCTTGGAAAAAAAAAATCCAGTTTCTCTTTGTCTCTCATTTATTGGTGCTCTCTTCCTACCCCTCCCCCAATGCCTTCTCCTGCCTGATCATCTTCACGCAACCTTTATTGCCCCGTGCTTTTTCCCCCCCCACACTTTCTCAACGAAAGTGTTGAGCTTCAAATGGCACCCCGACCTTACACTTGACGGGATCGGCATTTTGGGGGTTTCTCAGTGAGACTACCGGCGGCATCTGACCCATGTATTGATGACGAGGCAGCCAAGCATAACAGAAGTGAAGAGAGAGAGAGAGAAAAAGTTACCAACTCCTACTTTCTGAAGTGTTTCTCTTCATGTTTGACAGTGTGAGCTTGAAGATATGAGTTTCCACCAAATTGAGTAGCAAAAGGTTTGGGCTTCTCTCATTCTTTTCTTTTTCTTCAGTGCGTGAAAACTGCAGAAAATTGACTTGAATTGACTGAACGGGTCAGGGGAATATTGTGCAATGGCGGTATTATGTCTCAATAAGCAAACTGACATGGCCCAATGCATCCGTGTTCCCGACACTCTTCTTGCATCACACCACACATGGCAACCGTCAGGCTGCCATATTTCTCTCTCTCTCTGAGAGTCGGGATTTGCTGACAATAAGCAACCAGCAGTTGTACTTTTGGTGTTTTCACTCTCCTAATATCCCACATGAGAGGCAGTGAGTATCATTTGTTCTCCAAGCTTCATTCTAGTTGTTATTAAAGCATTGTTCTGTTCATGGATAGGTGACTTCTAAGGGGAATTTATGAGCTGAGCATTGAAGAGATGCAAGCATCAACACAAAACACCCACACTTAAAGTGCAACATGGCTGATCCGCCTCTTGTATTGCCTCGTATCTAACTGAAGAGCAGTGGTCGTAGCGACTTTGCGTGTGAGTTTTCCAGATGAGAGTCGTGTGTCGCAGTGTCAGGGCGTCATAAAAGGACACGCTGAGCCCCACTCCAGCGGGTCCACTCCCGGACAGACATGCTGCAGTTTAAACTAATTACCCAGGCCACACAGGGCCTTTACCCATTCTTTTAAGGGACAAATTGTGTTCTGTTGCTGATCAATTTGTCCTCGGCGCCAGATTTGTCAGCCTCCAGTGCCCCTGAGCAGTTGCCATTATGAGGCAAAACAAAAGAAAAAAAATAGAAAAGCCTGGGCACTGGACGTGAGACCTCTGTTAAGGCTCCCGCTGCTCTCCTCGTCATCAATTATGTCTATATCATTTTCTTTCTGCTGCCCCGCTTTAGAAAAGAAATAAAAAAGGGGCCATTGTTTTTTCTAATCCCCTTGGGATGAAAGCATTTACTACGCTGCTGCGCCGCGCACGGCCATCCTGCCGATTAGGGAGTGAATGGGGCCACAATCGTGGGATGCACTCTGCATTGTCTCCCATTACGCGGTTGGTGGCCCTGAATATTGTGCAAAAATTTAATTTTGTTCCATCTGATGGGATTTTCAACCTTGGAAAGTGTGAAATGTTAATCCTGGCGCGCAGTGCGGATGGACATGGTGGAACGCGTGTTTTTTTTTTTCTACCGGACGACGTGGACAGGGGGCGCGAAAAAAAAAAAAACATAGCTGATGGCGAGAGAGCCCGTAACCAGCCCATGAGGACGCAAGGCCAGAGGCAGCGGACAGATGAGCAGGACCGATGCTGCTTTTTAGAGGCTGCAGGGCAGGAGAGTTTGGGATGACAACAACCAGAGACCATTTGTGCTCTTGACCTTGAACTCATACTGCGATATAGTATATAGCAGCCCCTTTTGCCCGGGTTGCTCAAGTGAAAATCCCAGCAACTCAATTTATTGAAAGATGGATTCGTGAACAAAGCTATTCGGAACATTTACTTCAAAATGAGATTCATGGTTTTTAAAAGTGCATTTGACTCGCACAGCGGAAGCAGTGTATCCGTGTGGCGTATCATTCTATATTGATTAAAAGGAGACAATTGAGCTCTTTTTTTCTCCTAAATAACTCTTTAATTTGCCATTATCTCGTCGGACAGAAAAATGGCAAATGGTCGCCGAAGAAGCTCCAGTAAAAATGAAATAAGTACCTGAAAGATAATGACATGATGAACTGCTGGATGTTTTACCCAACCGTAGCCTCATCTCTCAGTCATTGTGTTTTAATTGTACACACACAGATGGACACTGGTCGCAAAGTATTGTTCACCTTCCCTTCATCAGTGGTAATCTGAAAAGGATTGAGGATTAAGAAAGACGGTTCCTGGCAGTGAGTAAATATTGCGAGTTGGTAAAAACACACTCAAACGTCGTTACTTTACATCCTCCTATATCTTACTTATTGCTTTTTTTTGCGCAAAGCAAAACGTCTAAAAGCAGCAAGCTGGACGGTTTGAAGTGCAGTAACAAAAACACAAATTAAGAAAAGGAAAAAGGAACCAACGCATCCTTAAATGTCCGATGCATTAGCATCGTCCACACTGGAAGCATTTTGTTTGAACACGTGTTGAAAGCACGCAGGCTAAGTAGTTCCTTCGCACCTTTCCTCCACGTTGACACATTCACTATCCTTCACTCGCTGACAGGTGGAGTCAGACCCCGCCATGCGTGCTCCCCCCAGCTAATTTATACACTTCTATAGCTGTAATGAGGCAGAACTAGTAAATGTGGGGACACCATTGTTAACATTGCTGCTTGACTGAGGAAGAGGAGAAGGCTGAAAAATAGCAGAGAAGGATGGAAATGAGGATCATACATCCAAGAATAGATGCTGCTTTTTTACGCTAGCTGGGTGGGACCACTGTCTTTTAGTCAGGCTGCAGCCTGGAATTTGACATTTTCTAAACCAATTAAAAATCATACTTTACTTTGGATCCAGAGCCGGTTTGTCTGGCAACAACAAATCGAGCAGAGATACAAATAACAAACCAACAATCAGATGAGATCTTTTTTTCTCCAAATCATCAAAACGCTTTGTGGATTCGGCTAATTAACTTTCCAGAGGAGATCAATTTGAGAAGATCAAGGCTTCAATCTACCTTCAAAGTGTTGTAATATTCAAAGGGAGCCTCCGTCTAGTTTCAGAGAGTCTGATGTCTCAATAGAAACAGATGTTGGAACCGTACCACAAGTTACTAATAATTGTATTTTTTCATCTTTTACGAAGACAGCTGCATAGGAAACTGAACAATTATTAAAGTTTGTACTATTCCCCTGCTAGTTTTTTTTCTATCTTTCTCCTCCATGTCAAACAAACTAAATAGTAGCCTTTGATTGCAACTCACAACTCATTGTGGCCATCTGCACATGTTTGTTTAAAGACAAAACAAGGTAAATACAACATGTTGAGTTCAGCAAATGACGCGAGAAGCTCCAATAATTGAACACGTTCAAGTGAACTTTATTCTCATTTGAAAATGATCTCCATGCAGACCGACAAATACTCACAGGGAGGTGCGTGCATGTGCCTCTACGGGATTGTGACGTAATTGGAAATCTAACATATTTGGGAGGCTACGGCGACACTGGGGAAATGGGTGAAAGAAAGACCTGGGGCACAAGGAAGAGAGAGACAAAGAAGACAGAGATGATGAGTCACTAGGAGAAGGAGAGAGGGAGAGGGACAGAGAGAGAGAGAGAGAGAGAGAGAGAGAGAGGAGATGCATCCCTGCATAATTAACACCCGAGCACCACCAGGACAAACTCCTCCATCAGCGTGTCCAAAGGATTAACTACGCCACGCTCCTCTTATCTCCCCCCCCATTTCGTTTAAGGAAGAAAATGACCTTGCGCTTGTTTACATGCTGATTAAAGACAGCAAGGAAGGAAGGAGACATGGAGAAAGTCAAACTGTAATCACAAGAGTTTGTTAGGTGAAGTATTTTTTTTTTGGGGGGGTGGGGGGAGGGGTTTACTCGCAGCAGCCGCACTGTGTCACGGCAGCATCGCGATAAAAAAAAAAGAAAAAGAAAATACAACCAAGTGAAAAACAGCCGCTGTAGCTGCAGCAAAACGAGCAACGCGTGGGCCGGGACAGAAAAGGGGCGCGTGCGTGTGCGCGTGTTTATTTGTGAAGGTGGTGTGTGATAAAAAAGTGATATTTGGTGTGTGGGTGGTTCCATTAGTTGGTCTGCCTGTTTTTTCGCTGCACTGGGAACAACTGCTGTTTGTAGGGCTCCTATGAGTCAGTCAGTCTGCATACTATGAACTACTATCAGTGTGTATTTGTCAAGTGCACTTGTATGTGAAGTGCACTCGTGTTTATTTTTCTCTTAAGAACCATGTTTGAATTTTTGACTTCTGAAGTAAGGTAATTTGTCTGTTTGGCTTCATCAAGGCAGTTTAGGGTTCCCTCCTGCTTTGGTTTTAAGACAGCGATGTCTTTTTTCTTTTTTTAGATGTATTCCATCAACAGCTGAGACTATGATTGAGACTCTCAAGTCTCTTAATCTGGGTTTTGCCATGCCAAGTGTTTTTCAACTTGAAACCCACATTTTCCTGTAAACGATCCTGGTTTTTTAACCTTTCCCTCAAAGGTTTTTCTTGGAATTGTTGCCCGTCTTTGTGCGATAAAACCTAAAATCTTAGTCAGTGTGAACACAGCATAGAAGCACTAGAGGGTTTCAGTACTTTCGGGTGATGAACTATCACCAGCGATTTAAAGATGAGCAGAATCCAAACTTAATTTGGTAGGATAAAGGCTAATGTTATGGTTAGGACTGGTTTTAGACCAGGACACTCTAGGAAAGGCTAAAGAAATGATAACACCCAGCAAAAACAGATTTAATATGCCTGTAAGGATGTGAGTATTATTATAAAATGTATTTTTTCCATTCTTTCCTCTCCTCTCTCCCTTATTGCCTCGTCCTTAATGCTGTCACGCGTCTCTTTTCTGTGTGTCACTAAAATAATGGTCCTTTATTCTCAGCAGACTCGGACTCACGCAGACAGAAAAAGAAAGTTCACTGGGTGGGAAGGAAAAACACTGAACATACAGATTATGAATCGCAAGGCTTTATCCTTATCTTTTGCACGCTGTTTGTCTTGCATTTCTAAAGGGGCTTGTTAGACATACGCGGAGGACAAACTGAATTACAGCAGAAAGAGATGGAACATGGCTTGACAGGAACCACTGTTCAACGTCCACCTCTTACCAACCCGTGCCTTGGGTTCAACAAAATGAAAGATACAAAGATATCTAATGAGCCAACTCACATTGGTAATTTACTCTTTTATTGTTGTAATAATGTGCGGTGCCACACGCGGTTTGTGGGCATCCTATTTCTCCTTTGGCCACCTACAGTCAGATTTTTTATTATTCAAGAGAAAATAAGTCATCCATATTTACAGGGCTCGATGATTTGGATTCAAACTAAATAGCAAATCATTGCAACTATTTAATTAGTACTGCAGTAAATTATTTATATTTTCTGATATAAAAACTATGCCTTGAGTTAACATTACATCGTATTCAAAGGTTTAGTTCCCATATTGCAAGTGCATTTGTAAATGTAAAAAAAAGAGGCAGTGCTACCCCATTTGCTCACCACAAACAGGTAGACAGTGAGACAGAAAATGAGAGAGAGCAAGATGGCGAAGAAGAGGAGGGAAAGGGGAGATGGGGGTGCACAGCGCCCCCCCCCCCTCCCCCCCCCCCTCTGCTTGTTTCTGTTTAGTCTGAACAGCTACGGCAGAGGAAAGCTCTGACAGTGAGGTGTTGGAAATAGCACCAAGGCTCACACCTCAGCTCTAGCTTATTAATTCATCCCTCTCATAGACGCCTATCACACACACACACACACACACACACACACACACAAACAATGCACAGCTTAGTCACTTCTTCAGGAGGCTGATGAGCACATCTCTCACCTCAACATATACATGGGGGGGGCACAAACACAGTCACACACACACACACCACATTGTCAGATCAATATTGCATTACTGCGGTATGTTCTCGTCTGAGAGGTTCCAGTGATAGGTTTGGGGTGTGGGTATAAAAAAAAAAGCCTTCTCTTCTGTCTGTACAGTGGCCCGGGCACACAGGGCAGATCTGAGGAGACTTCAACATCTCTGACAGCCACTCTCACCTCCTGGCTTCATCGCTGTCGCTCCCAGCTCTCATCCACAGCTCCACCTCGGGACTGTGATCATCCACACGCCGCTCGGGCTTCTTGTGGGAGCGTGTTGGAAATTTCGGGGCTTGTAAAATCCATTTCTTCACGCGTCCCGTGACAACTACAACTAGCTCTTTTGGAGGGGTCTGGATTTGTATTAGCACGGTGTTAATACAATGTATTGACATTGTATACATATACGTAGATTTGGGTTTATCATCTTGCCTATGTTCCTTAACAGAAACCAGCAGAGTCCTTGGTGCCGAGTGAAGCTCCAGCTTTTCCATTTAAACTGTATCATTAAAACGGGCAGACAGGCGAGGGAGAGACGGCCCTTCCACACCTCATAAAGTGTGAGTGCCGTGCCAGGCAAAGAGCCACGCACCGCTGCGTTTACGGCCCGACAAACGCACCTTTTTTTTTTTTTTTTTTTTTACACACCTTGCCCGCTCTTCTCTTTCTCCCAAATCGCTTTCATGGCTATCTGTTTATGATATTACTCACTCTCTGCTTTACTACCTCTTTTTTGTTTTTTTTTTCCCCTGTTAAGTATTGACCGGTATTTCAACCTCCTCCGCCCCCCCCCCCCCTTTTTTTTTTCTGTCAAATTTTTTCCAACAAGGAGTTGGAGCGTAACATTGAAAGGGTATAATCAATGGAAAAGCACCACTTAGGGAGCACATTTGACGCATACTGTAGGGCAGAGTTGATTCAAGGGTGTAGATTGAGTCAAGCCTCATTTTGTCTCCTCCCCAATTAGTCATCCAGCTTGTGCCCTCCGTAACCCCCTTTTCTCGAGAAGCACCAAGCCAGACGGTCTCTCGTTTCACACTAAACTATGGATGAGTTATTTATTTTTTTACCTTCTCTCTCTCTCTCTCCCAGAGCTTTTTTTTCCGGCAAGATTGAGCCATATCATTTTTCTATTTTACAATCTCACCTCTCTCTCCTCCCGCTTCCCCACCTTTGCTTGGATAAGCCGAGGCAGACCCCCCTCTCCCCTCTCCCTTAACCTCTGCAGCTCTTGTTCCTCCTCCTTCACTTCCTCGGGCTCGCACCTCTCCAACTTGTACACCCATCTGCCCATTTTCCCTCCACAATAAATCCCTGCCCAAATCCTATTTAAACCTGCATCAGCTGCTGTCCTTAAAACTCCATTATCCACAATTACTTCAGCATTAAGGAGCAAGAGCACACCTGCCCCCACGTGAAAAGTTGCCTGGCATGAAAATGATTAAACTTGACCAAAAGGGATTTGTTCTATTCTATTTTCTTCTCCTTTTTGTCATGCCTGCAAGGCGGCTGCCCTCGTGGCAAGGCTCGTGAACCGAAAATGTCAGCAGTCCTGATTAGTGGGTGGGTGTTTGAGTGTGGGCTGTGCGCACACGTTTTTTGGGAATGCTTGTGTTTTCCAGCACAATCATAGGTGGGAAGTCACTGGGCCTCCCTGATTGGAGCTGAGCGTGTGTTCATTTGCATGGCTGCCGTTGCTGTACTGTGTACATGCATGTGTCAAACCAGTTGACCAAACATCAGTCAATCAAAAAAGATACTCTTTTCCCGCTTTTTTTTATTTCATATGGCAAATGGGTTAGGAAAATGTACATTGCACAGTGATGCACTTATACAGATCAAATATATGATCTATTTACAAATAACTTTATTAGGGAAATTTTGGTCCGAGAAGGTATGGGTTGAACTAATATTTCAACCCATACCTTCTCGGACCATCAAAATATTTCCTTCACCCGTGAAACAGGTCGTCGGTAGTTTTTTCATTGCACCCTGGATCACTATGAAACATTATATGTTGTTAGAAAATTGATCTTGGTTGTGTTTCTTTCTTTCCTAATTTATAAAATGAACAATAAAAAGGCAAAGTTGTTTCCGTTGGTGAACTGCTGGTAATCACAAAAGAGCTTATGCCCGGTGCGATTCTGGATGCTGAATTACTGCTGCACTTTGGCTCTATTCCCTTGAGGAAAATTCTAATCAAAATGAAATTTTTCCTTGTTTTTTTCCAAGAACTTGTACACGAACCGATCTGGTAATTAGCTGGTGAGGACGCAGAGTTTAGTGGTCAAACATGCTAATCAGGTTTTTTTGCAAAGGAAGCAAATTAAAGTGCCCAAATGCACACTGAATGCCAGTGTTTGTGGGCTTCTCCTAGCGGCTCTCGACTTTGTATGTGTACTTGCGCATGTATGTGAGACGGGGGGGGGGCGGGGGAGTTGTGTTGCGGGTGTCGGTAATGGACATGTAGCGAAGCAAGGTTGGCGGGGGCGACGGCAGGAGGGCGTTGGAGCAGACTCAGCTGTAGGTAGCCTGATCTGCTCTGATTGACAGCGATGGCGGATAAGATGCTCGCGGAGAAGGGAATGTGAGCAGACCTGCGGGCGAAGATAAGGGCCGAGATTAGCGGCCTGCCACGTCACACACAGAGACACAGAGAGGCAGAGAGTCCGGCGGAGAGTGAGAAAAGATTGAGATGTCGAACCGGCGAGGTGCAATACAATAGGCGACCAAGAGTAGAGGCTGAGTTTATTGTCTGTGTGTGTGTGTGTGTGTGATATTGTTCATCAGACCGAGGCAGCATGCCCACACCCTGTTGTGAGGACAACTCGGTTGGGGGGGGGGGGGTTCAAGGAGGAGTAGCACTAATCAGCTCATAATCCAAGCGGCTGGCGTTTCCATGGCAACGCTGCCGTACATTCATGCGTAGCAAACACATACACTCTATTACTTATTTCTGGATCTCTCTGGATGTTTGCTTTGTTCTTTCCCTTTTTCTCTTTCTCTCGTGCAATTCCTCTTCTTTTATACTCTTCAGAGCGATTTTCACTCCTAACTCTTTCCTTCCGTTCTCTATCTCAGTGTCTCTTTATAGCCTTTTCCCCCTTTTTCCATTTTCTTTTTTTCATCCAAACCCACTCCCTTTTTGCTCTCTCACTCTATTCCCCTGTCTTTCACTCCTCCTAATTCTGTCCCTCCCCTCCACCTTACCCTTATATCTAGACTTTTATATCTCTCGTAACTCCTTTCCCTGTCAAAATAACTGTTCTTCCTTTCCCCGTTTTGTCTTTCACTTTTCTCATGTCCCTCCCATCACGCCAGGGGTCCAAGGTTGGTCTGTTTGTGCAGTGATGTTGGAGGCCTTGATGATCCCTCATTGGGCCCTGCAGCCTCCTCTCCTTCCCTGCCCTGCTGGAGCTCTGCTCTGCTTTTCTCATTGTGTGCGGATGGAAAATCACAACGCATGCATATGAGACATTTTGTAGGATGCTGATGAATATATATATAAAAATTCTAACATTTACATAAAAATTGTCTCCTACTATCCTCCTAAATATTTAAAGAATGCAAGCATTTTCTATTTTATTAAATACGTTTCGTTCACAGTTTGAGGATTTCAATATTGATGAAAGGCGCTCATCTAGTAAATCATTTCTTGGATGAGCTTTTGGAGCCCTCTCTCTTTGTCTCAGTCTGTGTCGGCCACATGTCTTTCCCTCACCGTCTGTCTGCAAGAGAGCTCCTCTGGAGCGGTGATGTAAATAACACAAAACTGTAAACAAACAACACTCCCTAGCTCCATTTCCTCTCTCTCTCTCTCTGTCTCTCTCTCTTTCTTTCCTGTTTCCTTTTTGACCTCTATCTCCTTCCCTCCTTTTCTATATCAGCCTCCTCTCAAGTAGGAGAACGTAAAACCCAGATGCCCGCGGCTCCTGGCGTTTTGACTAGCGGCACATATATCTTACCAAACCGACTGTGTGATTACTCTAGGTCCAAATGTGAAAGAAGTGTCGGTCATGGTGTTCCAGCCGGCCAAATCACCCTCTATTTCTCCCACTCACCGCGGGAGTGATGGCCTGACTGCGCTCATCGCTTTCACCTATGGGGAGCACAAGCGCAGGTCGGGCTGAAGCCTCCATGCCGCGGAGACAATCGATTGCTTTCATAAAATAAAAATGGTGGACATGAACGGGGGGCTTGATAAAGGGCGGGCTATTTGGCCCTAATTGCAAACTCTTTAAAACGTCTCAGCGATGATTTGAGCAAGCGGCGAGTGAAGTTACGGAGATCGAAGCGAAGAGAGAGAAAGATTAAAAAGCAGTGGCTGTCTGCGTCTTAACTGGAACGTCTCCGACTCGTGACCTCACAGGGCCTCGAGCACAGAGCAACAGCCAATGCTCCGCAGCTCACGGCCAAATAAATCAAAGCCTCCACAGAAAGCTTTTTCCTACCACGAGTTATCCCGGCTCTCCCGGATCCTGTTGCCGTTCATCATCATCGACCTCGGCTTCATTACGGCTTACTGGCTCTGAATAAACACAGGAAGCCGGTAGTTCCGCGCAAATTTACCGATGACATTCGAATTTAACCGTCGAACATGAGCTGGAAAACGAGTGACAGTGAAGCACACGAGCCGAACGGGCAAATACTAATAAAGACAGATGACAGTCAAAGAATAGGGAGCATCGCTAGTAGAGGGAGGCACGGGGAGGAGGAGGGTGCAGAGATAGAGACAAATGGGGTTAGGTCAGAAGGAGCCATTAAGACGATGTAGGGGAGCAAAGAGAGGGGAGAAAAGAGGGGAGCCGGTGCCGGTCAGCTCGACACCCAGACACCCCCCCCCCCCCCACACACACAAACACACACACACACACACACACACCCCCTCCCGGGTCGACCCACGAGGCCGAGGTCACCCCGGCTCACCCATTAGACCCGGTGGGAGCACTGTACCACAGCAGATGAGTGCAATCTTTACTCCGTTCATCCATCTCTCGAAAACACACACGTATGATTACCACCCCCCCCCCCCCCCCCCTAATCCCCCAACCTACCTCTCATACTCAAATGCCTCATCTCTTTGCATTATTAGTTGTGTGTAGCGTTTGCACTCAGGGACACAAATACGTACACACACTTTTGGCTTGGCTTCCGCTTCGTGGTTTGGCAGAAACGCCGTATATGAAGAACAGCTGGGAGAGAGCCAGGGATCTAAAGGAAAGATGGCCATCAAAATTGATGAATTGTAAAAAAAGAAAAAAAAGAAAATGGCATTGTAATGGATAACAGAAGGCTTGTAGGAACAGAAAAAATACAAATCTCCAAATGCTATATTGGATTAATGGAAGGCTCTTGTCCAAAAGCTTCATTTGCCACTGCGCTCCCTCAAATACATTCATAAAGACTAACCGCAATGTTTAATCCATGAGGACTGCGACCCCGGGAAGTGTCGCTAACTCTTCTGGGACGGAATAAGCTGGAGTCCAGGGAGTCGATAAGGTGCTGGACGGGGGACGGTTGTGTATGCTCCCCCCCCACCTACAATAAGGAGCAAGAATTTATTACCATGCAGATGACAACCCACGGTGCATGCCAAGGAGTTAATTACACGCCAAGCTATCCGACGAGTTACATGACAAAATAGATTTGGCATCGGCAGATTAGGGAGCGGAATTAGGAGGGAGAAGAGCGGGGTGAGAGTGAAACAGAAAGAGAGAGGTGGTTGCGTTGGTGCTGCGTCTGTTGAGAGGGTCCCATCGATGTGACAATAGACATTAGGAGTTTGTCCTGGAACCCGAGCACACATCCACACAAACATAAACATCGGACCGGTTAGCCTGCAGTAATGTTATTGCATCCAGTATTACAAAGAAAGGCAATAAGTACATTCTGTTTACAGTGTTTTATTGCCTCTGTTGCCTGTCCCTCACTTTCCCCGGGTTGGAAAAATGCAAACTGTTTTTATTACGGCACTTCTTTCACTGAAGGTTGGTTATTGAAACTGGCGAGGACGAGGACTGTCGATACAATGAAACCGCATTCATACCCCGTGCACTCAGTATCCAATACAGGGAACACTGGCTTTCACAACCTCCCAGAGCAAACAATAAGGTCATTGCCATTATGCTGAAGCAAATCCACCGCTGCAAAAGAAAATATGCAATAAAGCATACTTGATTTTTTTCTTTTTTGTCTCACGGGAAGAACATAGAACGTTCCATAAATCCTGATTGTGACAGTCGTGTAAATATTTATGTTCACAAGTCAGACTGAGACTAACAGCAGAGGGCATTGTGACTGGGGAACTGGGAATGCAGCCCTACTCCGCTCGGCACGTTGACTCAATATTCATCTTCCTCCCTCGCTCTATTTCTCCCAGTATCTTCCCCGCTGCAGACCACACATGTATATTCATTACTGACCTCTGACTGCCTCAACCGTGAAAAAGCCATGAGCCCCGAAGGCCGGGGGTTGTGACAGCGCCGCGGAGCCCGTCACGAGGAGCGCGCAACAGCGGCTCCGCGAGACGCTTTTGTACTCTGCAGCGACGAGAAGTAATGAATGCAGACGCGAGTGCATCTGGGGCGGCCATTTGTATTTTGGTTTGCTTCACTGTAGTTCTGCCAGCATTCCTCAGAGCGAGAGACTTGTGCTGAGGGTGGACAGAGGAGGGGGGGGGGGGGGGGGGGGTGAGTAGATGGTAAAGTCAGTCTGTTGGGGATGGTGGATGAGCCTGTGGATACTGTTGGATGGCAGGGTGGGTGAGGGGGGGAGGCTAGAGAGAGAGAGAGAGAGAGAGAGTGGCTGTTAGTTTGAGGACTACATTTTTTTTCCGTCTTTACTATGAAACGCAAGTATTGCTGTCCTCGAGGAGGGATAAAAGATGTGTGAGGCGGGGGGAAAGAGCTATTTGCAGCTTCCGTCTCTCACCCTCTCTCTCTCTCTCGTCTGGATTGACACAATGGGGGGTGTGGGGGGGGGGGGGAATTAGGGCCGAAAGTTTTAATCACAGCCAGGATAAGCAGCAGGCTAAAACTCCTCTCACTATCAACTTCCTTTGCTGCGTTTCCGTTCCTCAGATAGCACAGCAGCATTGTTTATCCCTTTACCTCTGATCTTATGAGCATTTGTTGAAAGACTCTTGGTCTTCAGGTATATTTAAGAAAATTAGCAGCAAAATCAAATGTAGAGCATTACTGTCTAAAAAAAAAGTTTACTGCTTAGTTAGCGATAACAGTATATTTGCAAATGTGGTATTTGTTAAGGTTTGTATAGGTGTGTGTGTGTGTGTGTGTGTGTGCATGTGGGAGATGAGGGGACTGTTGTGGCCCCCTGGGAGACAGGGGCTCTAACGAGGATGTATGGCTATTTCAACATCCAACTGCAGACATTTTTCTAACGTCATTGACTTCATCTGATTCCAGCTCTCTGCCCGCATACATACGCACAAAAACACACACACACACACATTACAGCAACAACAGCTCTTCTTGTGCCATTACGTCCACTATTGCAGCATTCTCCCCTTCAAATCCGAGGCGTGCTTGGAATCCAGATCTGAGAGGGCCCGGGCCTCGTCTTAGCCCCAGTAATGGAGGTAAATCCTTTATCAGTGTTCTGAGCTCTCCAGGTGCATTTCTCTGCCTTACTTCTGGGTTATTTAGATCCACTTCAACATTCAGGCATAGGAAATGTCTTATCATCTCATTTATTTTTGCAGCTAAAGGTTTTAATATCCATGAAGGAAAGTAAATCATACGTAATTTACAGGCTCAGTCCTTCAGGGTAGGTCCAACGGCAACAAACAAAGGCTACTTTATGTGAGGGTTTCTGAATTACTGGTCATGCTCACCTTGTGCTTTGTAGTAGGTTCAAATTTTCTGTATACTGCGTTCCATTGGCTTTGTGAAGTAGTGCAGTTACACCGATGTGATTTTTAAGTAAAAATCCCAAAAATGACTGACCACAGCATGTTTTTTTTCTACAAGAGCCAAAAATAATTTGTATAGAACTTTAAAATCACTTTGAAATCATCATGGTAATGCAAACCGACACATCTGTCAATACAGTGTTGTACCTTTAACCGTTTTTTAAATTGGCAGTGACAATCTGTTGCAGTCGATCCTTCATCGTGTCCTTTATGTGGGTGTTTGTGCAGGTTTCTGATGTTATAAGGTAGGTTTGACCGCTCGGACCGCTTGATTCGCACCGGTCAACAGGCTTATTTAACTTAAACAGAACCTCGAGTGAATGAGTGAAGAATAATATGTGTTTTACAGAGTGAAGTTCTGTAATGTGCACTACACATCAGATAATACACAACATATGAATAGTTGAGGTGAAAAAAACACATCATCACCGGTAAACTGCGACTATGGAATACAGAGGATTAAATAAAAAGGTTTATAGTTGTTTACCAGTTGGTAGAGCTAAAAATATAATCGAATGAAATTTCACAGTCTGAGCTTAAACCTCAATTAATCCAAATATCGAGCTGAGGAGCACATTTAATTAAAACACTGGGATCACAGCCCGATTCAGGGGAAAGGTAAAAATCACACCAAAAGACGCCAGCCTGCATGAGAAGTCCTTTAAATCAATAAACAGCCAGACAGGCTGATTTGCATCACAATCGGCCCTGTTTGCTAGTTGGGGAGAGGAACGCAGCTCTGCAGTACGTTCCTCTGGTCTCATTACTCATCATAGTGCAAGTAAGCATATTTTTATCAGCCAAAACAACGCAATCTGATTAAAAACAAATTATGACAGCAGTTTTTGTTTAGGAGGAGAAGACATTAGGGGAACTTAGTCAGCTCAATTACTGTATGACTTGTCTGGTAATGAATTGAATTGTCAGGGACAAAAATTGTTTGTATTTGAGATGAATAACTCATTTGTCATTTGGAGTTTCTGAAATATTTAGCTATCTTCTTGTCTCACTGATATTCAGCATGCATAATTATATCCACGTTTCTAGAGTTTCTCTTCCAAATTTGAAATGAAACAATAAGGAAAATGTCACTGCGATGTGGCTGTGATTTGCCCAAACATTTGTTTTCACATCCTGCAGTGATGTGTTGCAACAGCTCGGCCCCGCGGCAGCATTAATGGCACTGTATATTTCCACCAAGCTGCCCCCCCCCCTCATCCCCCCTCTTCGCCCTTGGATGGGCGATGACATCGTCACCAACCGGCTCTGGGGCACTAAAGTGTGACAGGTCAGCAAGTTGCGTCAGCCTTCGACAACTCTCCTTTTTCCCTCTTTTTCTCCTCTCCTGTGCGGATCTCTAATCCTCCTTTTTCTCCGCATGTCAGCTTTCCGCAAATTCCTTTTGTTCCACTTTCCTCCTCTCGCCTCCTCTCGAGCAACGTCCTGCTTTGATCCAAATGGCAGAGAAAGCTAGGAGAGCAATATGACTTTTTGCTCTTTGGGCACAGAGAAGCGGCATGCCTTGCCTTGATGGAGTATTACCGTCCCCCCCGTCCCCCACCCCCCCTCACTTTTCATCTGCTTTGCCCCAACACACAGTTTAGATTCATTTCATTTCTCTCTGATCGCTCCATCTGAAGGCTGCGCAGTAAGCGAGGGGGCGAAAACGGAAACAACAGCAGCAGGCTTTCCTGCGGTCTTTCACAGACGCCAGGTTGAATCAAACAGTATCAGCCTGCAAGTGAAAGACCCCAGATGATAATGTGATTTTGGTCACACACAGTTCATGCAGTCAGAAACACACACACACACACACACACACACACACACACACAGTTCATGCAGCCTCTCGAGCCCCTAAGCTTCTTGCGCCCCCGGTGTGAGACAGTGCCTCGCTGGCAGTGGTGATAAAGCATCTCCAGGCCGTTCTGCCCAGCACCAACCTCCTGCCACGAGTCTCTTCTCCTGCTCCACAGACACAAGCCCCCCCCCCCCGCCCCCCCTTCCTGCTGCTTAAACCTATCGATCCCCACAGCTACACCCACGACAGAGCCTGTCTCCTCCCTCCCTCTCCTTCTAGACCTCCGTTTTGTGGTCGGCGTGTGAGTGCGCTCCCTTTTTTGTGGGTCCTCAGTACAGGTTTTGACACGCTTTATTCGCGTATTTTTTGTTTACCCAAGAAGAAAAGGTCGGCGTGGGTTAAGGGCGGAAGGCCGTGGACCGCGTCTCTACCCCTCAAAGTTCCAGTTGCAATTAAAAGGTGAGGGGAATGGCTGTGTTAAAATGGCACTTAAGGAGCAGCGAGCTCAGCTGGCTAGACCCATTTCAGCTAGAGTGGCCGCTGACGACTCCCAATTCTCTCAACCAATTATCTGAGCACTCATCTACGCACAGCGGGGGCCACTCCCCTCCCTTGACCAATCAGAAACCCTGAGTGCCGGAGGTTAGCAACTACGGCAAAATCACGACGAGCGTCTTTAAACAAACTCTAACAGACTCTTTTTTTAATTTTGTTTCCATCAATACGGCTACAGATTAAACTGCATCTACTCAACGCTTGGACTGGTCGTTGAACTAAAATATTTATTATTAAGAGCCCAAAACTGGAAAACTAGATGAAAACTATAAAACTATAAACTTGCAATACAGGGAGAAAACGTATATAGATATAACCAGAGCCGAAAATAAAACTATAACTAGAGCAAAAAGTTGAGCTAGACTGAAGCTCAAGCTTGAAAATGAAAATGTATGACAAGCACTAGAAACATTATTAGAACGACAAGTAGAACTGACACTGGAAGTTGAACGTCAACAAGGACAAGGACAACAAGGACTAAAGGGAAACATAGCTAAAATTAAACTTACAAATATCACTATAACTTAGAACTTGAAAAACAAATACCCAGGAAATGCAACTCACAGTAGAACTATCTCACTATCTTTGGAAGCCAAAATACAATAAAATACTGCCACAGTTTTTCAGTTGAATGCCAGAATGTACAGCCTGGCTTCTAGATGGCTGGAAATATTTATATTTTCACATTACATCCAAACACAAGATTGGTGAATTCTTCTGAATTTCCCAAAAAGGTTGTGGGAATTGTTGAAATAGATGACTTACTGGCATCTCTTATCTTGTGGACACATCATAATCTAGGGAAGTTGCTACATGATTGAATGAGGCATTATGGATGTATCGGTCGATGAAAGTTCAGGCCACAGTGTTATCCAGATGTTGTGTTGAGTATGTAAATACAAGTGAGAGCTGATACACTCTACTCGTGAGGGCAAAAGAAAATCATGAACCCGAGAGCCCCGGGGCCGTCTGTCACATCAATATGAAGCTTCCACATGAACTCACTTATAGTACATGTATGTGAAAACACACCCACTCAAATCTGCAGTGCATTTTTGTAGCTTTCACGCTGCGCTGTCATGCAAATCTCCAAGAGTTGTTTCCTCATTCTATCTAGGGCATCCATTTTATTGCACACGTGGAATTAAAACTTCATCCGCAGGCAAAGAGGGTTCAGTGAGTGCCAATAATTGAGGGAATATTGCCCGTCTTGAAGAGCGAGCTACGCTTTTACGTGAGGGCCCATAAAGTCATTTCATTTTTCTGCCCATTACTTTTTTCTTCTTCACTGTCTCTCTTTTTTTTTTTTTTTTGAATCAAAGAGATGTTGAGCTGGCGCTTTGAGACTCGGGGATAGTGATAGAACATGGATGGAGGACGGGCAGAGCGAGGAATGGGGGGGGGGGGGAGCGCAGATGAGTATAGGACTGATGCGACCGAGGGAATTACCTGAAAGAAAGATGTGTGGGGGGGGGGGGGGGGGGGGACATTGATGCGAGGAAAGCGGCGAGCGGCAGCATCAGAAGAAGACGGGCCAAGACTGATATATATGTCAGTGAGTTGTGTGTGTGTGCGTGTGTGTGTGCGTGTGTGTCTCCCCATCTCATCCCACCCAATACTCCTCTTTCCGTTCCTCTCCCATCCACTTTTGCCCCCCCCTTCTCTTTTCCTTTGTCCCCTCCCCCCGAACCCCCCAACCCCCCCCCCCCCCACTGTTTACGCTGACAGTAATTTGACGGGCCCGGGGTTGACAGACTTGAAGCTGGCAGGGTAAGCGATTGTCGGGCCTGGCATTGTTGGGCAGCTGCTGACTGGCTGAGGGAACGGGAAGATGGGGGGGGGAGCTGTGACTGGCCCGGGGGGGATTGATGGGGAGGAGAGCGAGAACTGTCGCTGCAGTGACGCGACGGAGTGGGATAGACGGCCCTTGAGAGGCCAAGAGGAGGTTTGGGGGGGGGGGGGGGGGGTGGAGGTTTAAGCTAAGCCCTGTTAGTCATCCCAGTTTCGGTGAACTGGAGACCAAATACATCAAAAAAAAAAAAAAAATGAAAGAAAAAAACCTTTTTGCAAACGAGATATAAATAAAGTCAGTTGTTTTAATAATTAAAAAGCTATAGGCACTAGTCGTGGGTGCGGGTTGCCAGCTGGACCCACCAGACCTAGGGAGTCCCCTGAAGGGTTCACACATGCTTATGTAACCCGTCGAGGGATAGCCAGGTGGGCACACACCCACAGCCACAAACACACACATAAGCACACGGGGCACAGTGGATAATCGGCGAGGTCCGAGCGTTACTCACATACGTTTATGCAGCCTCACGCTAGCATACACAGTGCAGCAGATGCCAACCTGGCTTGACTTCACAAGAGGACAAACAACCCCAAACAACCACACACACACATATTGACCACACCAATATACACTTACACACACACACACACACACAGACAGTAGCACTCTGGGCAACCCAGAAGTAGTCAGCATTTTTAGGATTAAAACTAAGGGGAATAAAGCTTTGACGCAACGTGCATGTTTTCTCATCCAGCCTGGATCTCTTTCCTCCTGGCCTGGCAGTCTGCATCTTTATGGCTTCTTTCTCCGCCCCCAGCGCCCGGTTGGAAAGAGGGGAAAGCTAAATGTGTTCTTTATGTTGTCAATGTAGTTGGTTTAATCGGGATCCAAAAAGAAGGATCGTGGCCCTCGCTCACATGCTTGTAAATACTGTGTAACTACTGTTAGGTAAGCTTTCACTTCCAAGAAGGGCAAGACAAAATACCAAGCACACAGTTACGTGTTTTGGATCCGCCATCAGCAATAAACTCGTACTGCTGTACCTGTGGACACATCAGAGGGGTTTATGGGATCTTTATTCCGGATTGCACCCTTGTGAGCTGACAACGGCATAAATCTCAGCGGTGCTTTAAGCAGCAGCATATGCAGCTATGAAATGCTCAGGGAGGTTGTTACAGTGGAAAAGAGGGAGGGGAATAATCTTCCTTACATCCGTTTGGCCTACGTGCTCCTTTGGAGAATCTCCATCGGTTCCACCCTGCAGAGAATGTCAATAGGAAATGTTATTTGCTTAGTTGCATTTGATCATCGGGTCTCATTGTTGTTCGAATGCTTGAACCATTTGGATCGAAAGGGTGACATAACTTTCGACTTCCAAAGCCGTCACTTCACTTCAATATGTTCAAAGCGTTCGTTCTGTTGAAAACCAACCACATTCATCTTTCTATGGTCGAGACAGCCGCGCTAAAGGAGGCGGATTTGCTTGCTAGTTAATAGTAACACTGTATAATTTCACACTGTGAATAAATGTGGGGTTTTTTTATTGTCAAAAATGTTTGCTTTCATACGATGATCTATTTACCTACAAACCGATTCAAGAGGAATGCAGATCCAAAAACAACATTAACTCATAAGACATTTTCGTAGTGAAGTAAAATGAGTCAGTAATGGTGCACAGTCCATTTGAAGCGGTTCAGAGAGGGCCAATGGACCTGCTCATTGCTTATTGACTCAAGGAGTTTAGTGGCGATGCTAATAGTTCCACCAACAGTAAGAGTGAACTGCAGTAAATCAGCTGCTTTCTGCCTGGTGGAGACGACATGCTCGACTATGCGTCTGTGGCGCCCTGAAGAACCGCCCCGGGGTGAAGAACAAAGTGGCGATAGCTTGTTTATTTGATGCGTTTATCAAAACTTATAGTGAAGCTTTGACTGGGACGTACAGTAAGCAAGTTATTTCAAACAAGGAACGTTGAGGAATGTTTCTCTGTCTTTTCCTGCGATGCCGTTTTGAATCACTGGTCAGGCGAGGTGTTCCTTTGCGGTGTACGAACCGACGCCGGTCGACGCCGTCGTCCCTTTGGCTCGTCCCAACCTGCACCTGCTGCTCCTTTACTAAACAGAGCTGAAACCTATTCCCATCCCAGTCTCTTAATCAACGCTGAAACACAAAGTAGGGCTAACTCGTTTTGGCAGAGGTGCCAAGGCCCCGTGTTAACATCCTCCCCAGCGCTCAATTGAGGTAGAATTCCTCGGGCGTCCCTCCCTCGCCGCGTCTCCTTGCTTTGCGAACCGAAAGCATCTTCTCAAATAAGCTTGTCACGGATGGAATTGTGTAGGCGGAATTTAGTCAAACAAAAAGCTGGAAAAAGACCATGGATGTGAAACAGAATCGAAAAAAAATTAAGGCTTTGCCACCCAGGTTGCTCCAACTTTAAATGAGGGAAATTGAGACACGATCACACTGACAATGGTAGGGCGTAGATTTAATTCATTTCCTTTTAAAAAAAAAACATCAACCATCTGATAGTCCTCACACTGTGGTGTTTCTTTAACAAGGACCTGTTTTTTTTTTTTTTTGGTAATGGACCCTTAACGAGGAGTAAAGCCTCCCTGCCTGGCCCAGCATCTGCACTCTGCTTTGCCGGGTAGATTATGACATGCTCCAGCCAAAGTGCCCATCACTACTCCCTCGCAGCCTGTTACTCCATCCATAATCTAGCCTGCCGAGTTGCTGCACCTCCTTGACTCTCAGGCCATATGCTCACCCGGAGATCAAGCGAGATGGGAGGGTGAAGAGGAACAGCTTGAGCCTGCTGCTTTCTGACTTAGGGTTGGAGCTGTTGTGAAGTGAGTGAGCTCTTCTTTCCTTGGTGGTGAATGTCTCTCAGTGAGCGGAGTGAAAGAAGGAGGCCGCGGTAATACGAGGCAACAGATGGAGACGTCAACTCTTGTTGTGCTTCTGTGCAAAGTGTGAACGGGACTAGTAAGCCACTGTTGCTGATCAGCCCAGCACATGAATCCCAAGTTGTGTGTGGTGATTACCGGGGATATGGAGATGTGTGACATTATGGATCCCCCCCATGCTGGGACACCAGATTGGGCTTCGGGGGCTTCGGGGGGCCTAGTCGGATATATGGCTGCTGCGAAGCCCCCATAACCCGCATGCAGAGCCTAATCCTATGGAAGAGGCCGCCAGGAACCCCGACATTGAGCTATGACCTTTACGTTGCCCGTCTGATCGGGCGTACTGGGGAGGTGCGTAGCCCCTGGAGGAGGAACAGAGGCGGGATCTAAAAAATAAATGTGGCACTGGAACTGACCAGAGGAATAGTGCATCCTAACAGTAGTCTTTCCTTCCTGGACAATGTTGATATTTGATTAAGATTTAAAGGATAATACTTTATACTCCCCCAGAAAATAAAAAAAAAACTCACTACAAGGCATTGATCCGTTCCAACTTTCCTACTCTACATCTATGAATCTTGACCAAGTCATCGTTTATTCCTACTGATGATCTAAATCTTAAGAAACGGTTCGGCAATATATAGTTTATAGAAATACTTTCAGATATTATAATAACAGCCAACTTTAGTTATTACAAAAAAAACCTAAAATATAAGTAATAGTTTATTTGTTGAGGACTATATTGAGCAGTGGAATTCATACACTTAAAGAATTAAGACTCCAAAGCGAATACAGCACTCTAATGAAGAAACATGTCAAAAAAGCAAAAGGTTTCATTCATTTATGTGTTTTGGACGACAAAGGAGGTCTTTGATGAAATCAATTAACATATACTATATTGATAGAATAAATTCATTGCTTGCTTTAATCTTTTGGAGTCAAAATGCACAATGGATATTATGCTTAAGGAGCAACATTTTTAAATGATCTACACTGAAGCATGCTCTTTAAAGCTGTCATGTCTATTTATCCCACAGACATTAAGTAATACATTTCAGCCCATATGAGATTCTTTTTTTTCCAGCACACTCCACTGTGGTTTCTAAGTTTGAGTACCGAACACCTCCTATTAGCTCTTTGTGGTTCACTATCTGTTTGTCTCTAAATAAACAGGACACTCTGACTGGGAGTTCAGAACTGGGAACGCAGGCAGTGTCAGCTTCCATTATAGCTGCTCTCTGCAGCACAGCCACTCGATTACCTGGCCCGTTTCCTTTCTCCGTGGGAGAAATCCTCACTTCTTTGTCTCCATCATTAGATCTCTCTCCCATCTCTTCCCTCGCTTTACTCTTTCTGACAGTGTCTCTTTTTCAGGTTTTTTATCTCACCCTGTTAATCAAGTTATGTTGAGATGAAGTGACAAGGATAGAAACCGGAGGACCCAAGAGCATGACTCGAGGATTAGATGTCAAAGACACAGATGGGGTTTTTACTCCTCAAGACTTGGTCGGGAAAACAAGGCGAGGTTCCTGTACACACACTTTGTAGAAGGAAAAGGTACAAAACGAGTACCTTCAGAAATAGAATTGAACAACTGCAACAAGGGTCGAGAAAAAACCTACTGACTAGGCTTGACCACGGTACAAGACAAACTGCCGGCAGGCAACACGCAACACGGCACTTAAGTACACACGTTGGGGGGGGGGAGTCAACGAGACGCAAGGGGGACACAATCGGTAAGGGCAGCTGCAATCAGCACACTGGGAAGACATGAGCGCGGGGTAGTCAAGACACCTGCAAGAGGACGAGGGAGGACATGGTGACTGTCAAAGTAAAACAGGAAACGGTGAAAACTGAGGGGAAATAATAAAAAGCCTACGTGCCCTGACACGGAGAACTCCTCAGATGGTTTGCGGCGCTTGCTTTTCAAAAGTAAGGATTCAAAAGTATGTGAGTGAAGGGGGAGGGATGTGTGGAACGTTTTAGAGATGGAAAGGTCAGGATGGTAAATTGCCTCTCTGTACATGAGTCTCACTAGTCCTTTGACTATAACGTGTAGGAATACTCCATTGTGCTGCCCTTTGTGCTCACAATGAGCAAGAGACAGTGTAATGTGTGAGGGGCTGATTTTTGGAACATTCTGTGAAGGTTTTCCCCTCCTCCTTGAGTGCCGTTTGAAAGAGCGCGCATCGCAAGGCTGAGGAAGGGAGATACTGCTTGAAAGAGAAAGAAAACATACAACGAAAGTCTACTACGTCCGTGTGGGCTTTTGGTTTTCTACATTGATGAACCATGTATTTTTTGTGTACGTTTATATATAAATATATATATATGTGTCTTCGCTCTCTCTTTTTCTTTCTGCCGCGGGCTTCATTTTTGTTTAATTGAATCGAGGCCCTTCTCACTGCGAGGCAGGATTTGGTTAAGCTGAAAGTCCTCCTTGACTGCTGTTACCTCGGTGCAGATTCGGTTACAGCTGTTACCACGGCAGCAGCCTGCCAGAGCCTGTCTCCGCGGATACCTCCCCTAATTACTGTGTTTATTGGAAATTAAAGATATACCAGCTAATGAAACGTGGCAAACATTACCGGCGATGCGATGTCATTAATTCTAGCCTGGCTCCCATCTCCCATGTGAGGCGGGCAGAGAGAGGGGACACATATTAGCATAAATATGAATTTTAGGCAGGTGGAAAGCACTTGAATGAAGAAAAAAAATAATGAAAAAAGTGTGTTTTCATTTCCTTCTTTATTTTCAGGATCAGGATGAATAAATAGACAATGGTGGACTGGGCACAGGAAAGGCAGAGTACACAGATAACAGTGTGAGGCTCTCTTCGGATAAGCCCCCCCCTCCCGGGCTGAATGCATGTCTGGCAGCCAGGCAGGAGGAGGACATAGAGGAGGGCCAGGGAGTAGAGGCATCTGTGGGCCATCCAGCAAAGACCTCTGTTCCCTGTTTGCCACCTTAAATTATGCCCCCAAACTCATTTTCACAGCCATCCTCTCTGTGTACATGAAGACGACACATATAGGCCCTGTGTCCTGAGCACCTTTGGGTATCGGGAGATGGCAACTCCCGTAGAGTTGCTGCCTGTGTATTGCTAACGCTTTACACCGTCTATTTCTATGCCTGAGAGCTTCACAGCCTAATTTATCTGTGTCCTTTTTTTTGTCAGTGTATATTAATGTGATAATTAATTTTATGTTAAGTTGCATTTTGCTGTCACAACTGCTAAAAAATGTAATTTGGTGATCGATATCCAAGAGAAAAATGGGTGTGGTTGCAGCTGCGTGGTTTTTTCCTGGGTTTTTATTTTTATTTCAGTTCCGTGTGTTGTGAGTCGGTGGCAGTACACGCGGTTTTGAAGCGTGAGAGAGTCCCTTTTCCATTTAAGCCCGTAGCCTTATGTCCCGGTTTAATTCCCAGCCTGGATGTTTTACGACCCGGTTTTAGTGGTCTATCCGATTGATGTTGATGCTGCTATGGCTTGGTCTGAATAAACTATCAACCACCCGGGCCGATGCACTGCATCTACACTGATCTTGAGTCGTTAAGCTGCTATCTGCATTAGCAGAAACCTCTTTTTTTGTGTTCAGAGGAGTAATGAGTACAATATGCAATGAAAGATTTTTGCAAAGAGGCAGGTTGAAAAAAAATATATATAGACTCACAAGGTTACAGGCTCATTCATTCCCTAAGTATGAAGTGTCTTTCAACTATTCTCTGTTTTTCTGTGGTCAAGTGAAAGAACGTAATGTAGTAAGAATGGACATTGGACAGCTGTCTATCTAAAGCAAGAACACACCATGCTGCATATCTTTACATCCTTTATTGAGTCCACTCGCCCACTGCCTGCATTCACAGGTACTCTCGAAATGTCAGTCTTTTGAGTTTCCACAACCACTACTTTAAATTCGAGGTGAAGCTTGTTCACAGCCGTCAGCACGGCTCCGTAGGCAGCTGTATCTCATGCACGCTGTCAAGTGTATGAAAGACACATTTAAAACCTTGGTGAATATTAGATATCAGGGCAAGGTTGTACTGTAGGCAGCACATTAACAAGATGTTCAACTTCCCTCTCTTTGGATTATCCCTCGCGTACGAAAACATCCCCAGTAACCTGTTCACTATCTCACCCTCTCCTTCCACCTCAGGGTGCATCCTCATCCTCTGCCTCCCCTCACATATTTTCATTTGCGTGGTGCTACAGAGAGAAAGAGAAAAAAATCAGGTTTGTGCCAGAGGAGCATCAAAGAGGCGAGAAGAAAAGAAAGCGAGAGAGAGATGTTTTTAGTTTTCTTGTGTGTTTTTTGCTCTTCTCTGCGCGGTGCCTCGTGGAGCCTCCCCAGAGAGCCGAGCTCCCGGAGTGTCACTCAGAGTGGACACAGGAACTCTTGGGACTGTCTCACGGCTTCCAGGGAAAACTTGTGAGGAACTATTTTATCGGACTAGCCCCTCGGAGAATCCTTTTTTTCCCCCATTGCCTTTGTTTTCATTTTCAAAACATGTAGATGGTAGTGTAAAGGGACGAGATCAGAGGACATGAGAGACAGTGCGATCTTTTTGTTCTATAAAGGCACCTTCTCCTTGCAGAGAGTTCAAGGATATGCATCAGAGGAAGTTTCATGTTGCGCTCTTTGTTGTCTATTTGGCGCTTCACAGCTAATTACGTTCACCGTAGAAAGTTAAAGTCTCTAAACAGTAAACACAAGCATCCTGTGCAGCACTGTAAGCTAGCCTCCCTGCAGTGGTGTGGGCTAATATCAGTTTTGTCCTACACTCATTTCCTTGTGTGCAAATGTCCTCTGCACACCTTGGAGCGGAGCTGTAATATGATTATCGCAGAAGTTGTCCCAGCAGTGGCCCGTGCTCTGCAGCATTGTTCCTGCCCTTTGGACTGTCTAACCAAACACATTTATCAGCAGCACTGATATTAAACTGCATCAATTGCATCATGCTACAGCCAGCAACAACATCCCGAGAAACTAAAAATAATAACAGCAAAATCCAATTTGATAAAGCAATAATTGGATTTACAAACATCTGAGGGGAGATATGATCCCAGATTATTTATTTAATGAAGTCTTGTGATATTGGCCATATGTAAATTGTTAACCAGGGGAAGTGTTTTTAATAAATCTCCGAGCACATTCGCAGGAAAGTGGGGAACGTGATACGGTGTTTGTCTTCTGTTGCCTTTCAGTCACGCGACGCGCTCGGAGAAATATGTCCACTGATTGAACGAGGACGTGTTTAAAAAAAAGGATGCAAACAAATGTAGAGATACAAAACCCCAGGTATGTTTAAATGCTCCCAGTGTGTCAGCGCAAGAATGCAAGGTCTTAATATACTATAAGAGCAGTCCGGGGCTGCCTCCATGACAGCTCTCTGAGGCGGGAAGACGGGAAGAGGCATGTAGAAACGTCCTTTTCTCTCTATTCCTCTTTCCCCACTTCCTCACTGTTTAATACCTCCAGTGCACCTGGGAGAGGTTGAGATTGCGTTTGCTCCGTCATTCTTATAACTTGAGTCCCAATGAAATTGGTCCCTGTTGACTGTTGGCTCCTCACAGGCTTTGATTAAAAACTATTCTGCCTTGGGACAGCCAGCGCGTCTATATAATGACGACTCAATCCAGGCTAAAAGAAAACGTAGGAGAACGGCGGACATATCCTCAGTGCAGTGTGCATTAATTGCCCGGATGTCAGAGAACATAGAAAACCCCCCGCAGATTGTCTGGTGCGAGTCCGCCTTGAGGAACTTATTCTCATACGCTCTCGATGGCGTGCTGTCTCGGAAAGCTTGAAGCTCGTCAAAGGTCTCTGAAAGTGAAATTTTAATGAGCTCTAGTATGCATTACCCCCCAGTGTGATTCGTTCATTGGATTTTAAAAGTGGATGCCTGTTGATGCGGTCATTGAAATGATCAGCAGCGCCTGACCTCTGTGTAGCGCGCAAAAAAAAAAAAAAAAAGTGGACCAGCGTTCTTCAGTTTTTCTGACTCTTCCATTCGACTCTCCTATAATCTCCCAGCAGGATGAGGATGATGGACAGACGGACACGTCTGTCCCATTTCCTCTCCTTTGCTGCGGTGACCTCCCCGCGATGCTTCCAGGGTGAATATTGGCAGTGTGACCTATTTCTATCAACACGTCCCCATCCCACCTCCAGGCCAACTGCGAAACGGCTCCCAGGGACGTGGAAGGAAGCTCTGCTGTTTACCAACGCTCCGTTCCCTCTCTTTTAGCAGAGGTCACCACAGCGTGAGCTCCCTCTATCCAACACAAACACAAGGACACATTTATTCATACCGTGTGCTGAAATATTGACAAGCGCAGGTCCTCTACATTTATGAAGCTGAAGACCTGGATTTCGCCATGTGCTTTTTCATATGAATTCCTAAACAATTACCCTTTTTTTTAACTCGCAGCATGAAAAGGACATACGCAAAATTGAATTGTCACTGTTCCCAGAGCCCTTTTGATTAGAGTCACATTCTCGGCATCTTCTGACAGGAAACTCTAAGTTTTCCATCAGTCAGGGTAAGCCAATCTTCACGTCTCTGTTTTTGCAACGGGGAGATAACTCATGTTAGCAGAAGCCCTCGGGCCAGTCATTTGCGAGTGATTACCCCGGCTCTCTTCATGTGTTGCATATTACCAACACATCGTGTTAATTTGCGGCAAATCATTTCCCCCGTTTCCTCTACAACGACATATGCATATGCAACTCTAACTGTGATCCATAGAAATCCTGAAACAAACCACTCAGACCCGAGCGTCTCGTCGTCAACTTCCCCCCATCCTCTCAAACCCCACAGAACCCCCGGTCCTGTGGTCCAGCACCTTTAATTTCCGAGGTCGAAAGCCGCTACGGAGACAGGCAGAGGGATAAGTCTTACTTTGTTAACAGTCCCCGGGTACGGCGCGGGCCAAGTTGCCTGCTTTGTGGAGGGAGATTTTTCAGCCTCCAGGTGTTTACCTGCAGGATACGCATCCCTCCTGAGAAACACATCAGTGTCACGCGCTAGCCGTGGGCAGGCACATTGCTCAGTGCTGAGTGAGCGAGCGAGGCGGCGGCGGCGATGGGTGGGGCTGGCTGTGGCAAACAAACAGAGAATCCAGGGCAGCGCTGCTTTGTGCGCAGCCCTGCCGGAGCTCAGACTCATTAGGTATGAAACCATCTCAGAGCAGGCATCTGTATCCTGTGAGAGATCCCACCAGAGACTGCACTGAGAGAGCCATCAGATCTTCTGCAGCAAGCCCCTTTGAACACAAACTACCAGCCCCCCCTCCTTCCCTTCCCCTAACTCCCCTCTCCCTTCCCTCATTCAAGCCCCCATCTAAACACAGAGACAGGATGGAAATTTAATGAGAATTCTGTGCTGCTTAAGCCTGCTGCAGCTGCTACATAAAGCAGAGATAGGAATGTTTTGTTCACTTATTTTGCCCCTGTGTGCAGGCTGCGGGGGTGAAAGTTGCAAATGGAAAAGGGGAATAATAGATGAGTATCTGCTTGCATCTGATGAAAGGTCTAAGTGATACAAATGTGTCCCATTCCAGTGATCCATCCAGCCCTGTGTCATCTCAGTGATATGTGGGAAAGGTCGTGCAAGAAATGACTTTGGCTGAGGAGGCGAATCCCCTGTTTATGTTTGTTGTGCTTGGTGTGGCGGCCCGCGGAGCGATGGGCTGGGGAGATGGGCGTCTGGTGCAGGTGGTGTTCTTGGAGGACAGGCCTGATGTATCATTTGCCAAGGTCGTACTCAATTAGGCTATTTGTTGAGCATAGCTGCATGAGGTTGGTTTAATCAACCGAGGAATGGAGACAACAACGACAAAAGAGGAAATAAATTAGGCATGGCCAGACCACACTCTCAGGCACGCTGCAGCATGCTGGAGAAATGCTCCATTTAGCTGGCCATCTTCTTTCACCGAGAACTCTCTGTCCTCATGCTTACACCAACCAAAAGACACACACACACACACACATAGACTCCTTTCTTTTTTTCCTCTGACTTTCCAATACAATCGAAACAACCTTTTTGAATCATGACAAGCCACACAGAAAAGGTCAATTATGGCAGCTTGGCACAATCAGTAAATTCATTTCCAAAATGATTTCAGAGTGACTCAGAGAGTAATGTGTGGCAAGCATCAGAAGAAGTGAAACTTTCATGACAAAGAAACATTTGTTTACCCTGATTAATCCAAGACCTTGAAGGGTGCTGAAGCACCTGTATGAGTGGGCACGGCCCTGGAGGAGAGGAGTCAGACTGTGTTAATGGTCGGGCAATCAGCGGCCATTCGGGTTAATGGGCTTTCAGCTGCTCGGGCGCCGGCTAATGTGTGATTTGGAGGTTCAGCCTATAGCTCAGCAGCAAACACCAGTCACGTTCATCCTCGCCGCACGCTGCCAATGCAGGTTTTGCTTTCCCACCACACCCCCAGGCCCCTTGGCTACTTCCGACAGTAAATATTTAATTTAATAAATGAAGGGGGATTGGCTCTCAAAGGGCCCGGCAATGGACTGCATTGAGCTTGGACTTGGGTTTCAGTTTCCCACTAAGCGGCTGTTCTTCAATAACCCAATTTCTACATTGTCATCTGTTCAGGCTGTAAACTAAGTTAAGGGGTAAGTGGGAGTATTGGAGGGCAATATCGGGCGATTAATATGGTTGTACAGAAAAGCTGTAGATAATGTGACAGCCATGCTACAAAGATGAGGAGTAATGCATCGATCCCATCGCCTTGTTGTCTCGCACATACCTGTATCTTTTTTGCTGTCTCTCTCTTCCTGCTTCTTTCTCTTCCTCACTTGCTTTCTGCGAGACCTCTTAAGCTGTGACATTTCCGTTTCCCTGGAGACAGAGCGTGCCAGGCGGTTGCCATAGCAACTTGCTGCTCTTTAAGGCCCGCACAGCATTAGCCCACCCTCCTCCTCCCTACCCCATACCGAGGATGGGGGCAAGGGAAGGGGGGCTCCAGAGAGAAAGCACACCTGCTGGCTTCCTGATAATTGGCTGTTTCTCTTTCGCACTACTTCCCGGGTTTCTGCTTTAACTTTTTACCCCCTCCCTGGATTGCCTCTCTTTCTTTATCTCTGTATTGCTCCCCATCCACTGTGGATATGCTTTCTCACTCTCACTTGCTTCCTTCTTCTATATACACCCTGGGCTCCTTTGTCTTGTAGAGCCTGACTACAACTCTGGCCTCCAGCATCTGGCATTTATCTCCATCTGACCCTGTCAGTTCCTTCCTCCTCTCCCTCTCTATTTCACTTTCTTGTTTCACTTTCTTTTAGATTGTCACCCCAGGGCCCTGCCATATGGTTCCGACCCTTTCACGAACACGTGCTGTACTTACTATCGGTTGGTGGTCATGTCGGTGATACAACAATTTCACCCTGTTCTGATAGGGGGCCTTGGCTAAGAACATCAGGTAAATGTAAAAGGTCAAATGCAATCCTTTGTCCTTCCAACCAAACATCCTCCTAACATCAATAGACAGAGATAAATGTCCCCCTCATACATGTTGTAGTGCATTTCACCTCGCTCAGGCTCAGTCACGGCGTGGATAAGTGTAAATTACCAGTGGGAGTGTGTATTAGCGCTACGGTTAGATGGTTAGGACCACCTCCTACTGAGGACTGATCTTCTCCTTATTGAGAGACCTCAATAGATTAGAAATGATCATGTTTGTCTCACTCACTCCCAGCCATCTCTCTACCCTCATCCCCACAGATCCTGGCAGCTGCACTCCCTACGCACACCTTCATTTGGCAAACTGCGCGGCCAGTATCTCTCATCCTTCTGTGTATGCCGTGCTGCCTGAATGCACCTACTGATTGAATGACATGTTCGTTAAGTGATATTTATAGTGTGCAGTGCATTGTTTGTGCTACACTGTCCATTTGCCGCAAATGTTATGTGCTGTTGTCCCTGTACTACATCCGAAAAAACGCTTTCATGAGTGTCATAAAGAAAAAAGAACACGTGTACTTTTATAGCAGGCGAATGCAGAATTTCCCGTGCGGGCTTACGGTGTTATTTGGTGGTAGTTGTCGCAGGGGGGAGCTTGACAGGCGGCCAGACCAACCTGTCACCCAATCGGCTGGTGACATTTCAGCAATATGAAAATGACTTTGCGCGCACGACGCCCGGCTGAGCTATTTCTATTCAATTAAGTCCGTGAACAAACCTTCTGTGTGTTTCCCTGCTGATAAAGTCATAGCTATTGACGTGTGAGCAATGCGAGTGACGATTATGAAATCTGCTCGCCGCCACACAATGGATGTTGAGCAGGCCTGTTTGTCTATTTGCCAGGAAGAAGATACGCAAATAGATGGTTATATCAGTTAAACGGGACTGGGTAAGATAAGACAATAACGGGCGAATCCAAAGGGTAAACCACGACCAACAGCAATATAAATGCCACACACTGGCATATCATTCGTGAAGATACATATTTTTTTTTGCTGTCAGTTTCTGCACAGGGTTTATGCTCCTTGAGGCACACTCGGCTTTGGATCTATCACAGCCGGTGAGCCTACCTGAGCAGTGTGTGTGTGTGTGTGTGTGCGTCGTGGAACCTTTTTACTTTCCAGTTCAACGGCCGTGTAAACAGGAAAAGCCCTGGTAATGTTTTTTTTCCGACGCTCGCATGGACATAAGCTTGTTCAAGAGTCTCGAGGAGAGGCAGCGGCAATACGAGGCAAGAACGTGTCTGATGTACTGCAGCAAAATTAGTGGAGTGCCTTTTCATTTTTGGACTGGAGTATGCATAGCAGAAACCCCACAGGCTATACTGTTAATGAGTTAAAGAGAGAGGGGGGGGGGGACATTATTCTTCAGGTGTGCTCTGTCTCTCAAACAGTTCAGGGAAAGAGAAGCAGAGGCAGCGGTAGGACACCTGGGCCACGCGTTAGCATTTAGCCGCTCACACCCATAATGGAACGTTTTGGCGGGTGACAAATAGAAAATAGAAAAGACTGAACGTAGCCACAAAAGGGCTCGGTGACCTTTTTTTTTTTTTTTTTTCACTGTGCTTTTTCTCGGGCCCAGTCCAACTGACCCATTTAGCTCCGGCACCTGCAGCTAACGTATTGATCCATTGACTCGCTGTGCTTCATCCGTCCTGCCCATCCGCCTTTGAGCACTTCAATTATCAGAGCCATCACAGGCACACTGCTCCGAGTGGCAGCTTGTCCAACACTGTAATCTGTCAGGGAATGGGATCCCGACCACAACGTCACAGCGCCAGACACCCCGACATAAGTCACCTTGATCGCGAATGGCCGTCAGGGGGCTGACAGGTTTGTTAAAGGGCGCAACTAGCCCTGAGAGATCTCTGCAGCTCGGCTGAGCTGCGCAAAAATCGAGAGCCAACCCGAGGGGTTGAGATTTTTAGAGGCTCGGAGGCAATGTGGCAAGCTCAAAGTCCCCAGAGAGTGCAATGAACTGCATACGAACCGTAATGGGGTAAGGTAAAGTAGCTCGTAGCTTGCGTGTTACTTGTCTTCTGAGTTGATCGGGCTATGCTGGAAACATCATGCGGTTTTAAATAGTTTGGTAAGAAAAGAAATAACAAAAAAAGGGTGAATAGTGTAGAATTTTGTTGCATTATCATTTCATTCCAATGTTTTATTTACCTGAAAAGATCGTTGTTAATAAAAGGTGATACATCAGTACTAATGCACTTACCAAGAGGAAAAAAAGCCAAGAAGAAACAGACTTGCAAACAACAGAAGAAGAACAGAACTCAGCACGTTTTCAACATGAATGCAAGAGAGTGCTACACTTTAGAAAGTGTCTTGTGTGCATATTCAGAGTGTTCGCATATGACTTCAATACCAATACGCAAACAAGACATGTGACAAAAATGGGTGTCCCTTCAACAGGCGCGTGTGTTAAAGCCGGGGGAAAAACCACCAGACTTCTTTTAGGAGAGACAGCAGACGTGAAACCACAAGGACAGATTTTTTTTTTTTTCAGTCCGTCCAGCCTGAGCCGGCTGGCTGGCGGGGGACCGGATATTGATCTGAGATCCAGTCTGAGCTCGGTGAAACAGCACGGCCGTACCGCCGCCCACGCCAGCACACAGCCGCTCTATAAAAAGACCGGATTCCTGGGGAAGCAAGACCGCGTGAAAGAGAGAGAGAGAGAGAGAGAGAGTGAGTGGCAGAAAGAAAGTATGAAAAGGAGCGAGATTGTGTGCGTGTGTGTGTGTGTGATAAGTAGACAGAGTGTGTTTGTGTGCCTGCAAGTACAAGTATTGCTGCGCGTCTGCGTGTTTGAACGACCCGCCCGCCGGGCGACTCTTGCTGATAGCCTCGGGGTAGAGGTTTGTGACTCAGAGCTGCAGTAATGGAAAGAGCTAAGCTCAAAAAGGAGGCCAAATGGACGACTTCAATGCAGAAATTAGTCACCACACGTCTCTCGCTTTGAACACGCCGCAACGGTGCAACAACCTTTGCAGAGAGGAATGAGTAATCTACAAAGTACTGTTTATCCCTTTGAGGTTTAGACTAGCTATTGACCTAAGCAGGATTTTTTTTTTTTATATGTTTGCGTCGGTGATGAGATAAAAGCTGTTTTCAATGAGTGTTAAGACTTTTCAGTTTATCATCTTGACAGTGTTTATTTTTTAATAACCTGCGATGTTGCAGACTTTCCTGGGCCAACGTTTAAAACAATCCTTTAGCTCATTTGATGGGTTTTGTCGTGATGCTTTGCTTTGATTTCTGATCAAGCTGTAGTCACAAAAAAAAAAGACAATATCTAGGGTTGGGAGGGGTGTTAAAAAGCTTCCTGATATTCAGCAGATAAGAATAAACTGGCTTCAAATATTTTCATTCAGCAATCAAAAAACACCAGAGAAGCAACGTAATAGCAGGATCCTCCTCGCCCCGTCATCCCGGTTATAAGTGACCTTTGGTTGCTTACACTTCCTCATTAGACATCTTTCACATTGAGTGAAAAAGTTATCTCCTCATTAGGTTTCCCGAAGTGGCTCGTTATTCTTGTGGTACTCCAGAGGACATCTGATCAATACTGACCTCAGAACAGGATAATCATTTTCTTCAAATATATACAGAGGTATGGATAAATTATTAAATATATATATATAGTGTGTTGAAAAAAACACACCTGCACCCTGGGTCATTGGATTTTAAACTGGATTTTGAACAGAAGTCACAATGGGAAATTAAACCATGGGATTGGGAGCAGACATATTATATATGATGTAGATATTTATTGATCGCTTTTATAGACAAAATAATAAACATTGAAATTTCCCCATGCACAAGCATTGTATTAACAAGTGATTAAAAGTTTAAACATAGCGAACAAAAACGGTTATCTTATAAATTGAAGTTACTGTATTCCCAAAACTTTATTGAATTAGCTCGTGAACTTGAAATTCCACTACTGTAAGCAATCCTAATCAGTCATTGATACTAGTACAGACATCTACTGTATATGTGTGCGTGTGAAAAACCTTTCAAAATTGTTTTAGAAAGTTAATGTTGAGAGATGGTGGAATTCCCTTAAGTCGTAAAGCTAGAGTGACACGGCTAAGAAAGGCATTATCAAGATGAGCGTGGCCCTTCTTTAGCTCTAAGCCACTGCTTTACCTCCCATATATCACTAAAATGTCAACATTCCAACCGCTTCCATTCGTATGTATTTGAGAGCTAATGAAAGGATTGTTTTTGAAAGGGTCCAAAGTGTTTGCTTGTTGAACTATTCTTGCTGTAATTAAAAAGTTGGTAGACATAGTGGCTCAGAGGTTGGTGCCGTTTTGATTGTGATTGCAATGTCATCTCAGGGTTCCAACCGGTCAAAGATATGCATGTTTGGGTACACTGGAGACTAAACAATTTGATAGGTTGTGTGGTTATAATTTATTACATGTTGTTGCTTTAAAAAAAAAAAAAAAGTTGTTTTTTCTCGGAATAGTGTTTTCTGGCCTTGGATGTGAGTGACGGCTGAGAATAACTCGCCCTTGCAGTGCCGAGCCCTGTGGCCCGGTCTCAGGCTCAGGCTCAGGCTCAGGTGTTGCAACAGATTGTTCTCGCTGTGTCACAGGAGGAAGACTCCACCCTGTTCCCCTCTTTCAAAGTAACGCAGGGGATTAGTATCTGTGCATCCCCTGCAGCCTTTTATCCACAAATAACACCTTCGCCATGACACAAGTCGCACAAAAACCGACGCCGGCTGAGCCTGGCAGCACACGCGCGCGCCCGCGCAGTGCGTTCCACAACATGGGCACTCTGACTGCGACCGGGTGTCAACACTACCCAACTCAATTACTTTAGTCTGCAGCGCACCGCTAATCCCCATCGCACCCCCCCCCCCCCCCCCCACTCTGCCCCGCCACCATTATTCCTGTACATCAACAGATTTGCATGTACTTTCACGCCACTGTTTAGTTTGCTGTTTATTTTTAGAAACCCACGCCTAATTAGGGGGAGCTGGTGTAGAACACAAGCATAAACGGCAACATTAGTGCCGGAGCTAATGAGAGAAGATATTGTGGATAAAGCTCAGTAATTTCATCCTGTACCCTGTACTATTATTACTCTTTCATTATCATCTCAGCGGATGGCTGACCCTCTCTACTTATCTCTCTCGGGTTTGCCCTCCTTCTCTTACTCCCGGCTACGTTGGGCTCTCGCTTCTCCATCGTGCGTCGGGCATAGACACTTTCATGCAGACACGCGGGTGTTCTTGCTCACGTCGGCACGTCCGTGTGCATCCCCGTGCATGACATGCGCTATTTCTGACAAACAATGATGGGCTATGGGGAATGATGTGAGAAAAAACCACTGAGTCGTCTCCCCACGCATCAATTTTTCATACCAGCCATTCAGACCCTCGCCACCGGTCCCCTCCGTCGCCCCCCCCCTCCCCCTTCCCTCCTCAGTGGGAAAAGAAGACACAGCAGAGAGAATCCAAAGTAATCAGTGAACGTCAGGGACGCTTCATGAACCTGTGTTATGGCAACGATTCCCCCAATCACTGGCTGATTTACGTCTCTGTGGTTGTATTTTGTGCCGTGATAACACTCATCAGTCACCATGATGCACCTGGGCGTGTTCCGCCGAGACGCTGATGATTTTTCACGCGGGCTCGGTGCAATTAGACGGCGTGGTGGGGTGAGGTGGAAATGTGGAGGTATTACGCAAATTATCCGTCACACTGGCAACGCGTCCACGGAGGCAGAGCAGGGGATGCATTGCTGTGGGCAGTCAGCTGTGCTGGGCTCGGTGCGAGCCAGCTTGTCATGGGCTCATTATCTTTATCAATTTGCTCTTACCACAGGGACAGAGGTGAGCAGGCAGTGTTTCAGAAGACAAATTACTCAAAAGCAAAATAGCTGTCCCCTCTATCTCAGCATGCAAATATATGCATTAACGCTTTGATATTTAGATAACCTCTGTAATTTGTCATTATGCAGAGATAAAATAAATACAGATGCGTTTTTGTTTTCTGCAGTAGCCGCTACTAGACTGTTGTCTTTGCACGCACCTTTAAAATCAATATGGTCCATGGATCAGAATGTTAAATGCACATTATTTTCCTGCTTGATGAACGTGGGGTGGAGGGAACGTTTTGACAGATCCAGGGAAGAGACGGTCCCCGCGTCGTCAGTGGGGGGGGGGGGGGGGGGGCAGGAAGCTGCAGGACTGTGTGCCGTCACGCCTGTCTCCCCCCGCGTGCCCTCTCAGGCCCGGAGCCCCTCTGTGCTCCTGTGCCTAATCGGGCTGCTCGGTATGCAGAACAATCTCCCTGACGGCCCCAGCGCTCACCCCCCCCCAGCCGCTGACCTCCCCTAAAGCTACGGAGCCGGGCACGGCGGAGATGTGCCCAGTGAGCCGGGACCCGGGTGTCGGATGCGATGGATGGCAGAGATTGGTGCAAAGGTAACAAGCAGACCTGGATCAGGTGGTACTGGCAAAGAGCCTCTCTACAGTTTGCCGACTGGGTAGCCAGATCGGTGAAAACAAACGCTAGTATCAACATCCCAAAGGAAATGCTCTAACATGCATATTTAGGACGTTTATGGGTAATAATAAGCTGTTCTAAAAGTCAACATTTTTGTCCAATTTAAATATATATCGCTTCAAGGGGTCAGTTGTCCCTTCGCTGAGGTTAAAGGGGGCGATAAAGTCGGCCTCCTTGGTTTGTCCGTGTTGTCTGTGAAGCCGTCCTATGAGCCGTGATGGGATGATGCTCTGTTATTTGAAGTTCATAACCTTTTCTTGTTTGTTTGGAGTTCTGGGAACGGCCAGTCCTGTAAAAATGCTGCCAACACCATTTCACTGTGATCATAAGGGAAGTGACTTCCAAAACCCTTCACAAAAAAAGCGTGGCCTTCAATAGCAGGGATTTCAGCGGATGAATTCCGAGGTATTGGCAGGTTGGGCTTTTACAGAGTGATTACTTGAAGAAAAAAAAAGCATCATTTTAAATTAAAAAAAAAAAATACCACATGAAAATCAGAGAAAAGAGAATAACTAAAAGACAAACCACCAGGGCAAAACGAGACGAGAAGTCCTTGTCCGCCTCTCAACACGCCGCACTTTAAAAGGAGTCTGGGTATTGATCTCTGGGAAGATGGTCTGTCAGACTTGCCATGCGCCTGCCCCCGGCTCCCGGCTCAGCCAGAGCCCGGCGAGGATGTTATCCCTCGGGGCTGATTAGGGGCATTTCACTGGGAGACTCACAGGTCACTGTTTAAACTTCTTCCCTGTGCTTTACGCCTGCCATGTCAGACACCCGGGACTCAGGGCGATGACTGCTGAAGAAACTGACATATTTTTAATGCTGTTTCCTTCTAGTTACTCCTTTTTTTAAACTATTTTTGTGGTCTGTCTGTGTGTGTGTGTGTAATGCAGAAAGTTCAGGAATAATTATTTCTGTTAGTCTCAAGTTTCCACTGTATTTGTGTAATCTTTCACCGCTGTGCAATGATTGATAACATGGTCTGATTCTGTCAACATCGGTACCAACCTACTCACCACCTTGAGAGAAAAAGAAAGAGAGAGAACATTCTTTTTTTATTGACTTTACAGCGTTTTGTAATTTCACGGTTATCATCAAGTCTACGTTGCATTGACGTCTACTACTGGATTGTCATATTTTGCTGTTTATTTTATGTTTCACACGCAGTCTTCATATGATGTGTGTGAAAAAAGGGATGAGCTCTGGCTAAGCGATGACGGGAGGGGGGAAGGAGGGAATAAGGATGGCACTAAAACAGTCTCTTGGCATTTCTAATGGAAAAGTTCTCAGAAGTAAGTTCTCAGATTTTTCAGCTTCTTTCAACCAAGCAAACAAAAACTGGCATAACTTTAGTAGCTACAAAAAAGGCAAACCAAAGAATACTTTTCTAAATGTAGCTTACTGATTATGCAGCCATGAAAACGTCCGTCTTATCTTAGTAATACAAATCGTGCAGCGATAACGATCCTGACGTAATAAAAATCCTGATATATTAGTTAACTTAAACAGTGGAGCGGAAACAAATAAGATACAATCATTTGTATAGCAATAAGGCTTTAATGCACAAGTGAAATATTTCTTCTGCACAGCAATTTAATACAAAATGAACTAGAGACAAATCTCAACTCCCCAACATCAGATATTTGCATTTGTTCCTTTGTTGATCTTTTGAATATAACACTTCTCCTATAAACTCACATTAGTTTGCTGCACCGTCTTCGGTTTGCTGAGACAAAAAGAAACAAAACGGACAGAGCTTTGAAGGGAGTTTGTAACGGAATAAGTCTTGAAGCAGTCCCCTTCAGAGGCCCTGATTCCCGCTGTCTGAAAGCAGGTCAACGCCGGGACGGGGCATCCATCTAGGGGCAAACTGACCTTTTACTTTATTGAATTAAGCGTGATGCGATTACAGAACAACCTGAACTGCCAGGCCCATTACCACCCTGTTCTCCACTAGTGACCTCTGCCTGGGACTAGATGTATGCAGTAGTCACATCCAAACTGCACGTAGACGCACATCCGCACGGGTCACATGTAATAAACCCCCGCGTGCACTCGCCTAAACATGCATAACCACGCACAAGCACGTGAGCAGGTTTCCACCCCGTACTGATTGATTTGATGCGGTTATATGGTGTGGACGGTATATATAGAGGTTAAAGTGCATGCACATATATGTTTACGTGTCCATGTATGTGCACCTTTAGTACAAGTCTGCATTCATAGTGCAGCGGAGACGGCCCGCCGGGCGAGCATTCTTTTGCCTTGTCGCGTTTGTCTGTTCCTATCTGCCTCACAGCCTCCTCTGCCTCCCCCACACACTCTGCCTGGGGAGTGATTAAATCAGTATACGACTGTTCACCATCCAAAGAGATAGGCCTACACACGTACGCGCCACAAAGACCCGCTCAGTCACCTAAACAGACACGCTGTTACACACACAACGTACGGACGGTTCAGGTACGTGTTTGCCTACACCCCGCTGGTCCGTCACATGATCACGTTCTCTCAGCCTGTCACATGAGACGGAGTATGGCAGCTGACTTGCGGTACTTACTCGTACTCGTGAGTGTGTGTGTGTGTGTGTGGGGGGGGGTGTTTGCAGTTCTGTAATTAAGCGCTTCCACATGAGGGTCCTGTAAGTAATGTGCATATACAGTATATCTTCCCAAATTGCTCTGTTTTTTTGGTTAAGCAGTTACTCTGTGATACATATTCTGTATCCACTTTGCCTCCTTTGTATGCCAGGCCGGGTGGTGTCTCGATGACCCAGTGCACCTGTGTTTTGGAGGCATCTTGATGTATGCACATCTTCATGTTGGCTTTTCCACACCACGGTTAATCCCTTTGTGTTTTGTGCTCTGGTGTGCGCGTCTTCGGGTGCGAGCGTGTACATGTGGCGAGGCGTCCCTATGATAAGTGACTCTCCGGATGATTAAAGAGAAGTCTTTCTCTCCATAATGAACACAGGAGATCCATCAGCCATTGCCTTTGAGGAACGTTAGGCGCGTCAGCAGCTAAAGTGCCTGTGATCTCTTGGATTTCAACCAACGTTGATTAACTTGGCAGCACATTAAGTGGAAAGGTATTGAGCTGGCTGGATGAAATGAGAAAAAAAAGAAAGAAAAAACATCACTGAGAGTTTGTCTTGTAGACGCGGAAGTCATATTTGCATATCCCAGTTAAGTTAAAGTGCTTATGTTTGGGAATCAGTGCAAATATGATTAGAGTTTTCCAGGTCAGCCGAGTGGGTCAGAGAATAACTCGGCTTATGTCTGCTCAGGTCTAATGAAGCAGAGGGGATGTGTTCTTACATTTGCACACAGGCTGTATTTGCCTATTACATATGTTCTACAGCATACTTAATCATCTTGCCTTTCTAATGTTAAAAACTAAACTCATATCAACTTAACTGGTTGAAAGGGTGTCTGGTCTTAACCTTTTTTTTTGTCACAAATGGAGGTTACAGCCATCATCAAAAGTGGTGTAAATGGCCATCTCATTGCATTCAATACATGAAATATTCAATGTCCAATTGAAAATATTTCCAGTGTTTAGTTGTATTATGAAGAAGAGAGAGAATGTGATGTATAATGCTCAGTGATGTATAATGCTTAGTTTATTGAGGGTGAAAAGTCATTGAACAATTGTTTAATGAAATAACGTCAGCTTTTGATTTCAATAAAAATAACAAAAAACGATAATAATCATTTTAAAGATGTCCAAGTTAGTTTGCATATTGTGCTAATCAGAAAGGCACAGAGCGCATCAGGGAACCGCTGTCTGCTGCTTCCCCAAACTACAGACTAATGGAAACATTCAATTCGTTGCTTCTAATTGTACTTATTAAAACTGCATAGGCTGTGACCCCAGTGACATAATGATTATTTTAAAAGTGTTAATTAAAAATAGAATATAAAAAACAATTATTCCACATTAGGAACAAATTGATTGAAAAAAAGTTGTTGGAAATATATAAAATTGCACCTGTGGGATACGACAAAAACTACACCTGTGTGGCCTGAAGTTCCTCCAGTTGGTAGGAGGGTGACTCTTGTGTTAAGCGAGTGTTTGGAACCACTTAAAATCTCTAAATGCCCTCCAACAGGAAAATGTATCACCTCCCTTTTTCAAAAATATTTAGAAAATGTACCCCTGGCTCAAACCCTGATTATTACAACGAATTGCTCATTTCTGTGTCTAAAGAGATTAAAAACAACCGTAGGCTAAGCAGTTAATATTGTACCAAATATACGTCCTCTGTGAAAGCTTTGCAGTTTCTCTTTCAACAACAGCTCCCCAGAAAGCTGTGGTTATCGCGCAGCTCGGTTTGATCTAATCTTCACCGTGACAAAGGCCAGTCAGGTAGAACAGTCGTGGACGCGTCTGACCGTCCCCAGACTCCCCGAGGGGAGATGGTATGAGTTAAAAAAAAATGCGTGCAGGGTCAAACTGGAATTCAGAGTAAATGTACAAAGCTAAACTTCAATAATGCAGTGTGGGGACTAGTCCTGCTCTTTTATCATTTGTTGGCCGGTGCTCTCGCAGCCTGCCGGGAGTTGTCCCAGTTATTCCACCATACAGACCCTGCTAGGTAGGTGAACCCCTTGTAATATGGGATAGGCCCATGCCTCTCCTGCAGCATGATCTCGTACCAGGCCAGTGGGAAGGTTTGTTCGGATTTTCACTCCCACCACATTTCCCAGAAGGTCTGACTTTTGGCTGTGCTGAACCCGGGGGCACAGTTATAGAAGAAAGCTCCTCAAATCCGATACAGAACTAAGTGGAAAAAAAACATGAGGAGCGGATGAGCCTTTGAGCGAGCTCATATTTCATCCCGGACACTTCGACTGTCACAAGCTGTCCTGTTTTGAAGTCGGGCTGCGATAGAATTCCGAGGACGTAAAGGCTCTCCAACATCTCCGAGTCAATTTCATCCTCCAATCCCACTGGTCGGTAATGGGTCGTCACTTTGCCATTGTGCCTAATTTGTGCCTAACATGTTCACAACATTAGACATGGCTTTTGATTTTGCATTCTGTGTTTGAAAATGAAGTCATCATTTTTAGCTGTAGATTGCATAGAAGTTGGATGTCATGGAGCTCTTAGCCTGCAGAAATTGACCTAGTTGTCGGGGACTTTTGATAGCTCTACATAGTGACTCTGCCTGACCTCTGTGAAGAAGATTTTATTTTTTTCATGTTGTACAGCGCACATCCAAATTGTCTTCTTCCTTTCAATCCCGTCTTGATAGGGCTAATTTTTCCTTTGTCGTGTGGCATTCCGCTGACACTCTGACCCCGGATTAAAATCTCAATTAACTTGAGTGTCAGTCTGGCCGTAAAGATGAAAAAGCAAAGACGGAATACTACAGGGGAGAGGGTTGTGTCTACTGTAGTGTGGCTGTGCTCCTTTGTGTCTGGCTCCTTCCCCCCCCCCCCCCCCTATAGCTCCCTCCGCCCCTCAGTTTGTTTCTGTCCGTCTCTGATGAGTCTTCACGAAGCAGGAGTTAGGGTATACGAAAGGCTTTTGGTGATACAAACTGATCCCTCTCAGAGCATGACCGCTGTTGTGTGGCATCAGCCACAAAAAAATAAAAATTCACTCTTACTTGGGAGGGTGGATAGAGAGAAAGTATGTTACCCGTCATTCGTTTCCACGGCTGCAAGTCCTCGGTGGTCTGATCGCGTTGGGTCACCTTCGTGACAGAAATGACACGCCCGATCAAAGGCTGGCCATTTGCCGCTGGGATGCCTCAGTCTTTGCGCCCAGCTGTGCCTGCCTGCTTGTCTGACCTTGGCCTTGCATCACGAGGGTTTGTGTGGCAAATAATGGCTAATCTGGCCTCAGCTAGTGCTCCTTTGGTGTCCCCTTCATCCCTCTTTTCATCTTGGCATTCGGTTTCACGAGGCTATACGGACTGCGGCCTTTGCAGGGAGCCCTGATGTAAACCGTGTCGGCAAGGCTGATCGAAGCACGGACATGCATCTCAGAGGCGGCCAAGACGGGTAGTGGGTGGTGTTGGATTTAGGGAAAAATGGTTGGATAAAATGATATCATTGTGAATCATAAGCTGTTTATGACAAAGCGACAGCTTGGCTGAGCCTGGCAAAGATGTCCCATCCTGTCTCTGCTTCTCTTCAGAAACTGGGGAAAAGGACTTTACCTGAAGGGGGCGCTGTGCTGTGGGCTCATGTTGGGTTTTTCGGCACAGCGGCCATCTGCCCGTGACGGCTGCATCAGCCATAGACATTAGCAACATCGCTTCCACAGTGACAACTCTGACACCAGCTGCCTTTATCTCTGCGGCTTTGTTTCTTTGTCAGTGTGAAATACCATTTAAATTCCAAATGGAGCATAAACAACCCATAATCTGAGTACAGAGAATGGTGTTTTTTTTTTTTCTTCCCCACTACGACCGAGCTTTAATGTGCCGAGGCTATTCTATCTGCTCCATATGAAAGCTTGACTATTTTGTTCCCCTCTAAGCCCTCAGCAAGTGATCCAATGGGCCTCCCACTGCAAATGGCAAATGTCTCCTCCCATGTAAAGTACTCATAGTGCTTTATTGAGGATCATAACGCTGGCAGTATCTTTCAGCAAAACACTATCGTTACCATTCAAATACAGAAATGAATTCTGCAGCCGGGGTAAAAAGGTGAGCAGTCATAATAGTCAACCCTCTTGCGCTCTGTTTTTTCCTTTTTATACAGCCAGGAGCTGTGTTTTTTTTTTTCTCCCTTTTTTTCCCCCGAGGGGCGAAAATGTCTTTGCATTTGAAATGTGCATTAATTCACCGCTAAGGTCAACTCGGCTCATTTAAAAAACAAAGCATTCAGTGGGTTGTAGATCCACGTGTCTGCTGGCACACAGGAAAGAGTCATTGTCTGCCCGGGTTTCGTCTGCGGCCGCTCCTTGTTACGGGCCAACTCTGACCCCGTCCCGCCGACCCCGCAGAGACGCTTAATCACAGACAACTTCTGTATACAATTTTAGTCGATTATGGAGCTTCGCGGTGCCCCGGACCCGTGCCCTGGCATCGGTGGATGCCGCACAGGACCGGGAGGGTTGGGTAAGAGAGAGACAGAGGGGATGGGAGAGACATCTGCTCTGGTCACCAACCCTGCTATGGGGCTATGTGGTTCACTCGACTTTTTTTTCCTTTTGACTGCATGAGTGTGTGTGTGTGTGTGTGTGTGTGTGTGTGTGTGGTGTTGGGGAAGAGCAGAGATTGGATGGAAAGCATGCAGGAGTAAGGGGATGCTTTGCCATATGGCCGATTCCCTGCCAGGGATGAGAGAGAGAGAGCAGCAAAGGGAGTGTTGGAACGAAAGACAAACGGAGAAAGCACTCTGAAAAAGGGTTTTTTTCACAACTCATTTTTTTCCCATTGATTCTAAAATCTTATTTTCCTCAATCCAATCCAAGAGGAAAAAAAAAGTTTTAGTCTTTGTGGCAAAGTAATCTGACTTGATTCTAATGCATCCCAGGTATTTTCTCTGAATGAGCTGACAGTGTACTGCCATATTTCACATTTTAATTAACATGGAACTCCAGTAAAATTGTACTGTTAAATTGATACGTTTTTGCAGTTTGGGCACAAGAGGCCAGCAGAGGGTGAATGACAAAGAAAACACATTTTCATCAATGCCATATCTGCCTCTATTCAAAAATGTGCCTGGAAGCCATCCAAAAACCTCTTGATCTTTGTTGGTCGCTAGTAAAGCACTGGAGCTTTGAGAATTTGGATTCAGAAGATTGTTAAACGCTTGGATCATTTTGTGTAATAGTGGAGAGGAACACAACAAATTCACAAAAGAGGACATACATATCATGACCTGCCCAGGTAGCCGAATGACCACCCGAACTGACAAGAGTCAAGACTTACGATCCCTTGCTTGGCGGCTGGATCCTCTCCTTCCACGACTGACATTTTAGGGGATTGTTTACTAAATCTCTTCAAATGTCATTCACATCCCCCAATCCCATGAGGCTTAATACGAGGAAATATTTTAAACAAAGGGATGAACAAACACAGACTTTTGTGAGATAGAAAAACAGTTTGGGGGTAGAACTGGTCTGCAATGAAGCAATGACAGCAAAGTGTTTTAGGGGAACTCTGTTGGTCTAAAGAAAGGACACACAACTGTTTCTCCTCTTCTCTGTGCAGAATGTATGCTTCTACATAAGCCTCTCTTTTTCTTGAGGGATATTTTGTTGATTATGTCGTCACTTGAATCAGGTCAACAAGAAATTACAAGGCGTGCATAAAAGTGGCCTGAAGAACTCATTTGAAAATTGTGATGATGGGCTTTAAAGGAGGGGCTGAAAATCAATTGCTTGTTGATTTGGAAACTTCAACTTCCTGGTGGAGAAGATGGGGTTGTTACTCGTTTTATGTTGATGTTGCTGGGGGGGGATTTGCTGTGACAGCAAAAGAAGCCACTGCAGCAGCTATGGATCAATGAAATCAGCTTAATGTTTCCTCAACTTAAAAAAAAAAAATATACAAGTCACTCGCACTCGCAAGGCTTCATCTTGATCAGTGTCAGCACGTTTAGCCGGAAACTGTTAGCGTTGTAAAATACAAATATTAGTCCAGACCTTTTCCTCTGTTCTTTTCACAAGACAGCGATTAATTCAACTTGGGTAGTCATTTATTTTAATCAATCAATTCAAAAACAAACCACCTGCCAAAATCATACTTGAATCCTTTCTGTATATTCATCACCTACCAAGAAAAGTACAATATTTGTCTTTTTCGCCGATCCACTCACTCTGCCTGACTTACTGCGGCTGCAGCAGCAGACCTCGCTCACATCAGGTCTCCACAAAGTCAGGATGCCAACATCAAGAAATACAACATCCGATGCCTCTGGGCAGCCGCGGCCATTCGAACTGGAGACTGATCAGACTTAAGGGCGGACACACAAGGGATAGCTCTTTTCAAAGCAGCAAGGTGAGAAAAGAGACGAGGAGATTGAGTCTGGGGGGGGGGGGGATCACAAAAAACAGAGACGAGGACACACAGAGTCACTCAAAGGCAGAGAGGCCGATGATGCTGCTGCTGATGCATCGGCATCGACACGCCCAATGAGCAGCGGCTCTTGAGTGAAGGAAGGATTTCATCTGTTTTATCTCCTCCGTCTTCTTTTTTTTTTTAGGCTACACAGAGCACGTCCCCTTTTTTTTTTCTTCTCCCTATTCCCTGCTTGAGCGAGGCAGAGATCTTAATCGCCTCTGACCGTAATCACCCAGAGTGGAACGCTTTTCTTCAATAGACAAAAAAGGAGTTTATAGATGCTGCCCCCTGCAAGGGTATAACATCACAGGGTTATCCTGTTGAAAAGGGGGACGGATGTGTATTGTGTGTGATTTGGTACTATTGGCGACGACATGCACAGTAGACAGCACAGAAGCAGAGATTGGGGACGGAGAAGAGTACCAAAAGAGGGAAATGTGTAACAAAGTCAGAAGTGCACATGTTTCTTTCAATCTCACTTGCATGTGTTCTTACTCTCCCATACTCGGGTTAGTCCTCAGTCATCAGTCCTCTTTTGTGATGGTGAGTGGGTGCTCAAAGATCTGTACCTCCAAAAGCCTAAAAAAGTATTAGTTTTGTTTTAATCTCCTTACAGTGCGAATGGTTGACATTTGACTGTTTAGAGTTTTTCGAAAAGTCAACGTATTTTTTTTCCGGTTGACAATTTAGATCTTTTTTTTTTCTGTGAAACAAATATATCTACCCGGTGCTTGGAGCAGACTAAAACTGACACTATATGTTACTTTCAGAGAGAGAACGGCTATCATAGAGAAATCGTTTTAGTTGCCACAAACTAATTCCCCTAAAAGTTCCTTTCTCTGTGTCCACCCTTCTTCCCTCTTTTCTTCTATTATTTTACTTTCGACATGGCTCCTATTTTATTATTTCCGTGTGTTGGCTCATTTTATTCTCTTTGCCTTTGTCACTTTCTCCTTCCCTGTCCCAGTCTTCAGTTGTTCTTTTGTTTTGTTGTCACTTCCTCTCACTGAAGCCTTGTTGTTTTTTTTTCTTTGTTTCTGTCTTTTTGCACGCCGTCAGAGACACTGTGACACGTACAACACACACACAGACGCGCACACACACACACACACACACATACACTCTGTGAAGTCCCCAAAGTCAGAGGGAGAATATGATTTCTAAAATCCACCAAAAAAAAGTAACTCGCACATAATATTCACAGCGCATTTCCGTTAAAAAGTAACAATCGCCCACCTAGCCTTGAGCTAAAAAGCTGGCACATCAAACAAGAGCTTTGAGTAGTTCTTTCCTCGGTGTACATATCGTCTCTTTACCGGGTGGCTTCAGTTCGCCGCCACTCTCCTGAATGCTAACAGCGACAAAGCAGTGGGAGACGTTGGCTGTGTGATTTTAGTGGAGCAGCCAATATATTGATATTGCTATTTTATTTATTTAACCTGGTGACGTCCAAGTGCATGTGTGTCATTCCACGGGCGTGTGTTCGCCCCCCCCCCTTGTTATTCAGAGAAAACGTTTGTTACGTAGCAACAAACCGTTGTCATATATGTTTCGCTGGCGTGTAATCATTTCTCGTTCATTTCCTTTGTTGTCGGTGTAGTTGGATTGGAAAGTTGAATAGAACCTCGTCAGGTATAAAGAACAGCAGCTCGCTGTAAATAGCGTCGGAGCAGGGAAGTAACAGATGTTGCTCCTGGTGAAGGAAAAAGTCTGCCCTCCTCCACCGAGCCTGCTCTCCACATGCGCTGCCACTCACGGCTCCCATTTAAACTGATCTATATTAATTCCTTGGGAAAAAAAAGGATGAATAAAGGAAGTTGATTAAGGAAATGAAAATCTATTATGCTGAGACGAAGCTCAATGTGTTCCAGTCTGTTTCAGACTTTTTAAAACCTTAATGGCTATCCGGTTAGTCACAGATCAGCGAAGCAAAGTTGGGAGACAATGTTTATTTATCCATCTACTTAACCGTTCCCGAGGATCTCTGTAGGCTCATCGGGGCCACCAGAAGAAAAACACTGTGTCTCCAAGCATCTACCCAATCTCATATTCCACGTGAGTACAGTCAACGCAAAACTCAGTGAGCTACAGTACTTTGATGAAATGTACCTGGCATTCATCAATAGCTGGAATGAGAGCTAACGCCTTCCCGTGTCCACCGAGGCTTGAAATCCTCCCATTGATTTCCTGGCCAGGCATTTGCTCACCCCGGCTAAGGTCCAAATGCAATTTAAGTGTAGTATGGGGACGCATTTCTAGCGTAGAACCTGACATGGTGTGGTCAATAGCCCCAGGCAGTGAATGAGGTCTCAAGTGGCGTGCAGCAACAGAAAGATGCATTTCCTCTTCCAGCTCACCTCACGCCCCCTCGTCAAATTAAACGATAGTGGCTGCAGGGATTTCTGCAGGCGGCCAGCGCGCTTCCACCTTTCCGTCTCCGAGAGAGAACAAAGCGGGCCGACGACAAACACCGCTGCTCACACGGGCAAGAAGAAAAATAAAAAAAAAACACAATTATTCTATTTTAAATGGCATCAGCTCTCGACCCTCTGCTTCAGGAAATTAAATTTCAAAATGGACCACAGTCACGGCGGCAAAACAATGGCGCTTGATGATTAAGTGGGGGATTTTAATAATGCCAGATTTTTAGACACTGGCCGGCAGAATATGGGAAATTAATAGAATAATTTCCTGGTCTTGAAAGGTTAGTTAAATGAACAAAAAGCCTTCAAAAGTACAGCGTACGAACTTTTTTTCCGATTTCACGTATTTAATTGAGTTATTGAAGACACTGCCATTCCCTGATATTCTCTGATGTTTTTCTGTAGTGTATCAATATAGACAAAAGATTTTGATCTAATTTTCATCCAGTGACACCAGCAGTACGCGAGTTGTTATAAACTTGCTAGGGTGAAAAAGTAACAAAATGCACAAAGACAAAAGTGACATATTCTTGAGAGCGTAGACACACACACACACACACAAAATAGGTCGTCCCCAGCCTCAGCATCCAAACTCACAGCCGGGGAGAATAATTGCCCCGTAAAGCCGATGGACTGTCAGGAATAACACATGCTTGTTTCCTCCGTTCTCCCCTTTTCTTCCCCTCTCGCCCGGCGACACAGACAGACGCTACGGAAGCAGCTCGCGTTTTGCCGCGCATGGAGATAAGCTGCATATTGCATTCTGTCTCAAGTGTTACAAATCTATCGCGGTAACGTAATGAAAGATGTGTTATTCGTTACTTCTGCTGTGACTTTTAGGGGTGAAATGTTCATCTGGGCCCGGGTGTAATTTCCAAAAGCCATCGGCGGGCCGGCGCGTTGACGGGTGATGAGGCAACGTCGCATTGTTGTTTCGGGTGTCATCAAAAGGTGGAGAGGGGAGATTAGTTGCGTGAGGACAACGTGGGCAGATACGGGGCCCACTTCCCGGCAGGCAAAATCACTGTAATATTTGGGATGAGAGGGTTGCTGGTTTAAATATGCACTCATTTTCAATCTACTGTATGATGTGAATCCATTTGTGGTCCCCAGGTGTGACAAACAAAAGGTTTGGATGTGTTGGTTCCAGATCTGTTTAAATGGCTTTGTTCTATTTCCCATCGAGATTGGGTGCACTGGGATTGTGGGATTGAGGTGCCAAGCGAGTAATTTTGCTGCATACACTCTGCAGAGAGTATAATTGCAGACCTTAAAAACAACCATCCTGCTTTGGCAGGGGTGAAAAGATGGGAGATGGAAGCGGGAATTGTTTGTCATGTACACAAACGTGTGGTGTGTGTGTGTGTGTGTGTGTGTGTGTGTGTGTGTGTGTGTGTGTGTGGACAAGCACTATTGCATTTTAGAATGAGATGTTTTAACACATATGCATTAGTATTTTCATAGATTCATGCATTATTGTAAAGAAATAGTGTGAAAAGAAACGTCCCCTTTGTTTCATTAAAACAAACCTCATCATGGCAGAGTGTATTTATGAGGTAGCATAAAATGCACTATATTTTAGGGAACATATTCTATTTTATGTTGGTGATTTCCAAGTGTTTTTGTATTGGCCTGGGGGCCTGTGTGAATGAGTAATAGACACAGTAATGGCTCCATCCTCGCCTGACTACATTTTTTTTTTTTTTCCTCCTGCCTTGCAATACAAAAGAAAACACCAAAAAAGATAAATAACAGGAACCCAATTACTCTGGCATCACCTTATTCAGGAATGTATGTTTACATTATCAAGATGTACCACTATTCTGCATGACAAAACCTTGCAACCGAAACAAATGGCATTTACATTCCCTCTGGGTTGTAGTAGGTGCACGGTCCTATTCATTTAGCCAGTTTGCCTCCTGAAGTAATGGGAGGCCCTGACCTAGAGCCTCTCTGTCAGCCCATTAGTGAGCGTGGAGAGCATTGCATCGGCGCCTCCGCTGTGCTGCTACTCGCACACAGCCTCGTAGAATCAACACAAACAAGCACCAGAACGCTGCCGCCTCTGCTCACACACACACACACACACACGCACACGATGAAGCTGGGGCATTGATTTTATAATGATGCCCAGGCTGCTTCCAGCCATGGAGGAACTGAAGATGGCTGAGCTGAGCTCTTGGTGTGTGGAGGGTTTTTCTGGACGGGGGCCCTGCCTGGTGGCCGGGACCAGTCCGAAAGGAGAGGCGAGGCTACAGACGTGTGCAGCCGGTGGATCCGGAGCATGTAGAACATGGAGAGGAAGCCGTGCCCAACTTCACAAAAGCACCCGGAGCCAAGCGTCCCTCCTCAGCACACACAGACCTGCAACTGCCAATCAAAGCAGCCGCGGGCGCTGCCACTGCCTTGTGTGCATAAATTAGCATGTATTTGCATAGGAATCCACTCGTTTAGCAGACCCACTTGGCTCTCCCCCCAAATGGCATTTTCCCTCTCTCCCTCCCTCTTTCTCTCACTTTTCCTCTCCTTATCCTTTTTACAAGTGCCGATAAGTGCAGGAAAATAGTATGTTAACCCTTTTCATGCCAAACCTCTCTTGACACAAATTACATGTGCGCATATGCTTGTTTGTTTGGGGTCTGCAAATGAGCTAAATTAACCAACAAGAATGAAAAAACAAACACAAATCACTACGTACCACACCACGGTTCCTTTTTTACTTAATATTGCTCTACAGTTTGTGGGTTGATCTGAGAGTTCTGTCTTTGCCGTTACCAACGCCTTTAAGACGACTTGCACTTGAACGTTTTACCACAGCTCACATGTCACATAGCATTCACCCATACGGCAACATCAAAGCCTTGTTTTTACGCACTTCTGCCTCAACAGCACGCAGAGCGGCGGCACATGCATGCCCTTCTAAATTACAGCTCAGGAGAAGGAAAAAAGAAAGTTACTGATCAGCAATGGTTACAAGGGAGGTGAGCAGCAGAGGAAGACAATGAGATAGCATGCACCATGAAGAGCCAATCAGGATACTATACAGCCGGCCTGGTAGGGATGAATAAGTAAGGAATTTAAGAGGGATAGACGTTGCACACACATTTTGGAATGCAGTAGTTGACCAGGATTGGGTTTTCAGAGTTAACCTGAAGCCGCACATACAGTATGAGGCTGAAGAAGGACTTTGTTGTACTTTTGCTCTCATCTAGTAAATGATTGGTCTGTGGTCCTTAAAGCTGGCTATGAATGGAAAGTTCTTTACCAACACTCCACAGCTGATTGGTAACAATGGATGAAGCGCTCAAACACAGTCCTCGATTAATTCGTCTTCTTTGCATTTAGTTGGGTAGTCTTGACTATAGAATAGGTGAGATTTTGCTAACTCTGGGTAAACTTACACCCCACTTTCGAGATCAGTACTGCACATGTGTAACTCTCAAAAGAGATAAGATAAAAGAGAGATGGCTGACTCGTTAGCTACGTCCCTCATTGATTAGGGACACAGCAATCGTTTTGTTCTAAAGCGAAATCTCTTGCTTTATATTTCGGCCTCCATGTTATCATGACAGAGCAACCACACAGCTCTTTCCCTTTTAAAAGGTTTGAGGCCTCACCTACTGTATAGATTAGCTTGAAGTTAAATACTTGTGTGTCCATGAAGCTAATTTGCGCCTTCCACATGGACTCTTCCACCTCGGTGCTGACTTTCTTCAACACAAAAACACCTGTGCACACAATTATGAATATTGCATGACAAATGCATGCATAAAGGTAAACGTGCATGTTTGTATTAATTAATGAATTAACCGCACATTTACATGTTAGCATGAGGTCAATGTGTGGTCAGTTGTGGGTCCCTTAAATTGGTCTCACTTGGTGTGTGTGAAAATCCAAAAGTGTTTCTAAGTGTGTTTATTCCTGGAGGAATTCTGGAAAACTCGAGATTAGTCTGTGTATTTGTGTGTGTGTGTGTGTGCTTGATTCTGCATCCGACCGCTCTAACCTCAGCAGGTTGTGCGGTCGCTCGGGGAGCCGTTGTCCCGTTTCACCTGTGTTTCTTGCCTTTCCTCATATCAAATATGAGTCACACACCCCCAAAGAAACACACACACACACACCCAAAGGGCTTAGACCGCCCTGTCTTATCCCATTTCCACAGCGCCTTTGATCCCCAACCCACCCAAAAATACGTTGGCCCCATTGCAGTGTTAACTTCCTGCCAATGCTATTTAAGCTTCCTCGTCTGCCTCGAGCAACCGCGGCGCTGGCGCTCGCCGCGGCGGTCCGCTAATGACAACGCTGCAAGAAGAGCATGCTGGGAGGGGGGAAGGGGGGGGGGGGGGGGGCTGTCGGACAACAGAAGCAGGACAAAAAGCCAGAGGAGCATCGCGAGATGAGGGTGGCTCATTATTGGCTTGGAAGGGTTAATGTTCACAAACGGCTGTGAAGGACCCCCTCCCCCAATGCTGTGCTTATTATGAGAGCTAATGATGTCAGCTTGTTGATTAGCCTAAATGGAGGACTAACAGAAGTGCGTGAGCGTAATTAATGACTGAAGGGGACCTTAACGAAGACAAGAACACACCACTGTGGTCCCGGGTGTTCCCGGGTTAAGTGCGTCCTCAGACAACATCGCGGGGCACCTCATCAGCTGGCCATGTTATTCTCGTGCCGTCCCATGCCATGCCAGGCCATGCCAGGCCATGACACCCACTCCAGCACCCAGACAGGCAAGCCTTTGTGGCCCGGGCCTAATTAGCTGTCACAGCAGGTGGAGCAGGGACCAGGGACACTCTGTGGTCTGCTCCCTGACAGCACGGTGTCCCCCGCAGAGCCCCCCCCCCCCCCCCCGGACACTGACCGCACATGGACGTGTGTGTGTATTGGGGGGGAGGGGCGGGGGCCTTGAGTTTGATAGAGACAAAAAAGACGCAGAGACGGACAGAAAAAGGCTTATTCTGTGGTAAATGTGAGTAGAAAAAGATATAGTTTGGGAGTATGCATATGTGTCATGTGTCTCCAACAGCTTTAGACAGAGACGGTCAGCATTCACCATCTGTGTGCACTGCATTGTACGTTTAGGTCATTATGCAGACAAGATAAAGGATGAACAATATATAAATAGTATTCAGTAATAATATTCAGGAGTCTTTCATGGAAAGTAAGACAAAAGAAAACTACGGTGTCATCCTCACATATTTACAGGTTGCAGCCGATGTGTGTGTGATTTCAACGCATGTGAATTACATGAAGCCGGTGCCCCCCCCCGACACTGAAGGCGCAAAAGGTCAATAACCGATTCCAGGTGCTAAGAGTGTATCTCCGGGCAGATGTCATCCAGGCGTCCTATTCCTCAACAGCTGTCCGTTTAAACTGGTCCTCTTGAATCATCAGACCCCTCCCCGCACCTTGCTGCGTTTGCCCCTCTTCTCTTGCTTTGGTCCACGTGTGTGCAGGGGTGGATACGGTGCATTCCGATGCCCCCATCAGTTCGCCAGGGCCCGCGTGAGCTGCATTAACGCTGCTTCATCGATAGCTACGCCCCCACACTCGCACACACTCGCACTGTGGCCTCATACTCTCCCTTGGTTTAATCTATTACCATTTTTATGCGCCTCAAATATTCTGGCCGTGTTAACCAATGCATCATTATGAGGCGTGTAACTGCAAAAGCGAAAAGATTTATAGGCTTACATAAATTATGTGATACGATAGTGTGAGTTTTATGAGTTGCAACTTTGCAAATATTCTTTTAAATAATAACAATAAAGCAATGAAATTCCCTGCGTCGGTGGGAGATGTAAAAAAAACAACTCCTCTCTAACAACTGTTATAGCCTGCCATTAACTGCACATATATACCAAGCAAATCATACGATAGCTTTTCTTTACAATCATCTTACACAGCTGATGGGTTCATTTGTGGCTTTTAAGCATCAGGCTTTTCTCCCTCCTCGCATATATCTATTTGCATCATTTCCATCTACGTCGTACTTGTGCTCTTTTAATGTATCTCAAATCATTTCTATTGAGCATACTCATCCATGGTGATGGCAAACACTCTAACCAGGCGTGCAAGAACATACACAATGATGTATAGTGCATTTGCAATGTAATATGTTTTACACGCGGTCACTATACATCACCTCTGATGTTGTGTGAGTAGGTCTATTTGATCCCATTCGGCAGATGGATCCAATTGTCCGGGCTGATATTGGGCTGTGACAGAAAGCAATTTAATGGCAGGCTCATTGATGATGATGAGTTCTGTTCCATTGCACTTGAGATCCAGTGCAATTTCAAAAGCAAATTCAGCCATTCATCTTCCAAATAATTGTGGCACTTTATCAATTGCTCCCAGTCTTTTATCTATCACTTCGATTGATGTGATCATTTTCTGAACAGTCCTCTGTGATAACAGCGTCTTGGAGCACACTTGCAAGGTGTGTTGTTTTTGTATGTGTGTGTTTCCTCGCATGTGTCTCGAGGCATTCTCTGCACGTGTGTGAGTTAGTGTGTGTGTGTGTGGCTTTACACATCTGTTTGTAAGTATGCATATGCCTCCATATGCACAGTTATCCACTTTCTGCATTCCTTTATGTAGTAACAGTTGTCGCATACTGTTGAAGTTGGAACATTCTTTTGAATTAACATAACTAATTATGGCACCTGTTTGACTTTACACTTGGTTCTGCCATGTTAAGGCCTTCTTCACATGCACCTGCTACAATGGAGAGAGCTTTCAGAGTGGCGACACCCTCTCTCAGGTAAACAGAAGCAGCATCCTGACAGTGCTTATGCCTGTGTGCTTCTGTGACCTGATCTGATCATCGGAGGCTAATGTGCTGGTAGATGGCTTCATTTAATTCGGTTATGTATTTGTATTCGAATGTTTGTATGACTGCGATGGAAAAAGCAAGTGTGTACGTGTGTGTGATCACAATGTCGCTGGCTGTTTGTGCTGTGCACGCTCTGTTGAGTTTAATATGTGTGTGCACGTACGCTACATGATCCCCGGCCTTGCACTTCTGTCAGTATAGGCTGTGTTTTTCTATTTTGATTTGTGTTTTTGTGTTATTAATTTCATAAAATCTATGTGTAGTCTATGGAAGAACAAGATCTTTTTACTTTTTCCTATGTGTATTTTGTATTTTACACTATTGATTATATACATTTTAAATGTTTTATTAACCATAATAAACGTGACTTTACTAATGATTAAAGAAATTAAAAACTATTCTAGTCTCAATATGTACACAACAAAAATAAGCACAAACCTGTATTTGACCAAAGATAAACCTTTTATCAACAATATGCTGTTCATGTAGACGTCTGCCTCTGGCACCATTTTTTCATTTTAAACAATACTGCTTTATTTACATGTAATACTTATCACAAGAAATGTAGTTGATTATGTGCATCCCGAGGGCTAAACAAAAGCTTAAGAAAATAATTTCCAACTTCATAAAACTTTTTGGAATGCCGGCTTTTACAGCTGAAAAAAACTAACCCTGCATATAGCATGATGGAAAAAAAGTGCTATAATGAAATGGAAGCGCTGTCGCATTTTGCAGGAACAGAATTAACATTTTAGTTATCGTTTTTACAATGCTGCCATCTGTATTGGACCATAATGATGATTGAATATGCATAAACATTGCATATTCACTTTATAGATGGCAGGCTCTGCCATACCCGCCGCCCCCTCCTGGCTGCCCGTTTGTCGTATCCTCTCTTTCATTCGTGAGCGTTTTGGAGGTGCTTTTTGACTATTTTGAGTGTGTTCGTGTGTGCTCTGGGTCTCTAGTGCTCTAGTTTTTGGGGGATTTTGTCGCTGCCCATTGCAAAAGCGAGTCCAGCTTCCTTCGCTCTGCTGACTGCTCACAGCTCACTCGTCTCCTCAGCATTTCGGTGTGTGTAAAGCCGGCCCGGCCGGCACACCAGAGGAGCAGGAGAGGATGCACCATCATAAATCTGACGGATGCATGGTGTGTCGTTATCCTCCACTTATTATCCTTCTCCCTCTTTACACTGTGAGCCACTTCAGCGGGCTCTCCCCCGTCTGGCTCCGAAACATTTGTACGGGGGGGCCTCGCAGGGTGACGGATGCTCCTGGGGAGGGACCGGGTTATTGTTGAGACTCCTGCGCTGACATTTTTGTCAGAGTTTGAGTCTTGGCATTTAAGCTTCTGTGTCGGGGGTTAATGCAAGCAATGTTTGCTTCTACTATCAAGTGTTTGTTTTGTTTTTGCAAAGATCTCATGCAAACACATGTTCACTTTGCAAAAGGAATGTAATCACTTTTACAATGCAAACGATTCATGGAGTTGCTGCAAAATGAAAAGCAGACGTCAGAGGAAAGACCTCTTTTCTCCCCGTTCCCGGAGCTTCTTGTATTCATTACTCAATCCTTTCTGTCTTCACCTAATGCTCGCTGGTCCTTTCTGGCTCATTATTCCGCCACTTCCTTCATTTTCTTTCCTTTTTCCAATGCACAGCTATGTACCACACACATTGCCAGACACACACGCGTTCATTAACACACAGCACAGGTATAGCGTCCCTGTGGTCAGGTGAAAGAGAGAAGGAAGACAGGGAAAGAAAGAGCAGACATCCGCCTCACAAGACCAGACCTCATAAAACGCCCTGTCACTTTGACTAATTTGTTAGTCCGGTGTCACTGTGTCAACTTGTCAACCCTCCCCGCTGATACACCTCTACCCCGACTCCCCCTCTCCTTTCCATCCACCCTCATATTCACGGAAAGACGAGGAAGGGAGATTAGGAAGGGAAAAAGGGAGCAATAATTGTAATATAGTGCAACGGCCATTGTGTAATCTACACAGCAATCCACATACGGTCAGAGGAAGAATAACGTTTTTATGGAGAAGATGAAAACATGATAGCTTGATTTCTCATCCCTTTTTCTGGCTTTGTTCCGCCTCTGTCCCACCTCTAGAGGACTGTTGGGCACCGGTAGAGTGAAGGTACATTTAGGATGGGAGAAGAGGGCTATAACGGCTACACTACCTGAGACTATATTAAGTTTGACTGGGCCAAGAAGGCTAGAGTTGTATATATAATTTGATCAAAGGCTCAATTGGGCCCCCTCCGAGAATGAAAGAGCCAGTTCTGGATTTATAGTGGAATTAGAAGCCTAAATACAGTTCCAGGGGGGACCAAATCCCAGACAAATAATGGAGAAAAAAAATGTTTTCCTTCTGATGCTACACACCAGGGTCACTGCATTAAGTACAACATTTGAGTACTTTCCAATAGTTAGTACCTATGCTGAGGCCCTATATGGTACCATCACAGCTCCAACAATAACTTTGAAAAGATGTTTCTTACTTTCTGACTGTAACAAATAAAAAGTGCAGTACGATACTGTTGCTGACATTTTAACATTAGATTTGATGTTTTTTACAAATGTGACCTCATGAGCTTGTACTGAACCCCGATGCTGGTGTCGGGTTTGCTGCCTTCCAAGCTACTAGCTATTTATTTTTTTTGCCGTTGTTAACCTAGCCCCGGTATCCACTCCTCAAATAGGAGCTCAGGCTCAGAGCTAAAAATACACCAGCAGCCACCCTCTGCCGAGCTGTCAGCGCCCCTTCTCCCTCTCCGTCACAGTGGGGCAGACACAGCCCTCCTGCATGTGTTGTTGGGGGAGACAGGCAACGTGCGATCATAGCAGCTCTAACTCATCTCCTCTAACAGACACGGCAGGCCCGACCTCTCCTGACTTGCCGGCCTCACGGGGAGGCTGCCGTGAACTTGCACACCAATTTGGGAGAAAGACTCCTGCTGCGATGGCCCCATTTCTCTTCCCACACAGAAGGGAGGTGCAGGATGTCCTGGCGTGTGAGCGATGGGTGATGGGAGCAGTAATTTGGGCAGGTACAGTACAGGCTGTCCGTGGTTCCGGTAGCTTGCTTGCCAGTTAGATGGGCCTAAAGTGAGATCATTTTTTTTACACAGTACAACCTAAATTCCTCAGGTTTATAAAGGATCCAATTTGGACAAGTGTACAATTCCCAAAAAGTTTTTCTTCCTGTAGTTTTCTTTAAATTGGGTTGGTGTGATACACTTTGGAAAAAAATCTTTAAAGTAAGTATTGACCAAAAGTCAATTTCGTCCAATGAAATATCAGCACTCTTAATTCCCTGAAGCTCCAACGTTACCGATGATAATGGCAGAGGTCGGGGCACTAATTTGGGAAACGGCATTCATGAAATAGAACTGAACTCAGGTGAACTTCTCACTATACGTCACAACACTCATATCAGGAGTTCTCAGCAGTCAGGAGCTCTGCGCAATGTTTCAACGCGGCCCATAATTGAAGTAGATCCGTAGCTGCGATGAGCCACGCGTTGAGCACAAACATGAGTGTGACTGTTTTAGTCTAATTGGACATTGACGAGTCAAGAGAAGAGTTATTTGTTTTGGAAGAGAATACTCTAAGGAAAGTCGTGTCAACATAATTATTTTGGAGAGTTGTGAGTTTATACACAGCTCAAACAGAGCAATGCTCAATCACATTTTTGGCAGTAGTACCTGTGTTGTTGCATCTAAATGCAGCCAAGACTAAATTAGTCAATCTGTATCAATTTTCTCAGTACTGCAAATTGACGGAAATTAAATTGAGATGACAATTTAACATCTTATGTGTTCTACATTCAAGGTAATTACATTGTTTGAAATATTGTTGAATACAGGAAGCACTTTTTTGATGATGCTTTTGGTGACTATTTGTTCACATGTTTATATATCTAGTCAGAGGACTGCAGCAAACAGCATAAATAATCACAGTTGATTAAAATGGCCCCAACATTGAGAACTCTTCCTTACATAAAAAATGACATGGATCGAGAATAAAAACATGACTTTTCAAATCAGTAGTATAATTTCTTTTGTCCAATTCAACTCCAATCAAAAGGAGGGTTTTCACTCTCAATACTGCTAGTCATTTAAAAAGAAAAAAATTAAGGAGTTACAGCCACAGAGACTTAAAAGTGGAAGAAGATATAGTACTCACACATCTCCTATTGTTGTCAGAGAACATTATTTATGTATTTAAGGGTCTGGTTTCCCCTTTGGTGGCTTTGCGAGTGGAGATATTCACAAAGCTAGGTCAAAGGCCAGCTATGTACTTGTGTCTCTCTTTCTCTCCTCTGCGCCGTTATCAATCAGACAGACTTGCCAAAGATGGATGGACTGAAATGCATTCATACTCAAACACACATACGCTCTGATACTTACACATAGTCCCTTACTGAATAAATGTAAGCCCCGTTCCTTGGCTTTACAGCCCTTTGTGACTTCTGCTGACTTTTAGTCATCGTAACTTAATGAAAAATATAGATTTGCTCATAGATATTAAAGCAAAGAAAATAACAAATGAACAGGAAATAGAGCATGAATGACGGGGGGGGGATAAAGGCGAGCGAAAAAAAAAGCAGAGACGTAAAACGGGCGAGATGCGTAGAAAGAGAGATGGGCTCTCTAAGTGTAGCAGCACACCAGCACAGAGCTGTGAGTTCCCAGGCAGGACAGCATGAGCTGCCTATTTGTCAGCATTGATCAACCCATTAAGGGGCTGTGGTGGGAAGCATATTGGTTTTGGAGGCCAAAGGGGCAGAGAGAGACAAAGATAAAGCAAGACGGGGGGTTGTTGAACTCCTTTCAGCCTCAGCAGCCACACGTCTATCGGATGAAAAACCCTGTAGTCCTGCTCTCCAATGTCTACGCAGTTCATTTCGCGGCGCCCAACGGGAAGGCAGCACCGCCGCCACATGCCATTTGTCTTATGGCCTCTCTGGAGGCTCAGCTGTTAGCGCTATCTTAGCTTTAAGCTACTGCGATGCTAATTAGATGCTAGCTAGCTCCTCAGAGAGAAGGCATGTCACTTGTCCTCTTCCTTAGTGTGCGTGTGTGTGTGTGTGTGAATGTGTGTAGGCAAAGGTTGGGTGGTGTCGTAATAGGGAGGGGTCCTGGCCCTAGGGGAAAGCAGGCTTCCTCATGGCCTGGCCTCTGATGAATTCATATAATTAACTCTGCCTTGATCTGTTGGCTAATCCTGCACTCAGTAATAAGGGATTAAAATGTCACCTAAGCCACCTGCTGTTATTGAGCCCCCCCCCCCCCCCCCCCATGCCTGTGTGTGTGTGAGAGAGAGAGAGAGAGAGAGAGAGAGAGAGAGAGTGAGAGAGAGAGAGAGAGCTGGGGGAGTGGGAGGGGGTTAAGAAAGTTAAGTTAAGTTCAAGATATCTTTGCAGTAAGCGTATGTGATGGAAGGTTATTTCCTCTGTTTGCACATGGAAATGTATGCATGGGAGACTATAAAGAAGCTCAAAGAAGCCGTGTTAGTGTGACTCACAACTCCACATTTGGCATCAAGCTGAAGTCAATAATTTGGCGGGAAGCTGAAGCAGACTTGCTCTTAAAGCTCTTTGTTGCAGTCACTAAAAAGGTACATGAAAGTAGGACATCCTGGAAGGCGGGAATTGAGGAATCTTTTTTTTTTTCTTCCTCCAGTCTCACTACGACCTCTTTGGCCCATGTGAAGAAAAAAAAGAAGAACGAAGGAAGAAAGGAGGGCCCATTGGTTGGCTAACAGCCCACAGACAAACGGCCAGCTTGCCTTCCCTGCCTGCCGGCCTCCTCCGTTTGGTTGCCCGGCAACCACAAGTGTACTTTCGGGCTGTCTAATGACTCTTGTTGCTGCAGTGGCTCAGGGGCTACTAATGAAGCCTCCCGACCAATCACTGTCATTTAAGACCTAGAAGCCAGCTGATCACTGGACAGGGATCTTGGGACTTGGGGCTACTCTGAACCGCTTATGTGAGAAACTTCGTCCCCCAACCTGAGCTGCTGCCAGGACGCACTCCCACTCAAACACACCCACACACACACACACATACAATATGTACACAGAAAACACCTTGAATACAATAATGCTCACGATGCATAACCCTCTCATTACAACGTGTCCTAGAAAAGGTGAAAATGATATCAGAAAGTTACAGTATATATCTTTTTTATTTTTTGTTGTATTTTTTTTAGTCTCCAGCCACAGAAGCAATACGGGTTCTGCACACACCTGTAAAGGCAACAAAACCACTGGGTTACCAAGAGGAAAAATTGTGTTGGTTAAAAAAAGTATATCTTTTTTTGTAAATGATGATCCAATGAGGGCTTAATGCCCTTGAATAGAGTAAGACTGTCCCTGTCTTGCTGTTTTATGCGATACAAAGATGATTATAGTTATGCTTAGGGTCCCTTCAGCCACAAACACCAAAATAATACTTGTTATTACATATTATTATTACATATATGATAGTTTTACACCTGTTTGTCCATTTATATGGAGCTGACTGAGCTTGTTTCAGAATTTGTGCGTGTGTGAGTGCGCGGCTTCATTCCATTGTTTTTTTTTGCGATCCGTCCGTCCTCTCTGTGCGCTCTGTTCTCGTGTCAAAGCACATTGCCAGTCGGGTACATGACATCCCCAAGGTGTCGCCACGTATATGCTTGTCTATACATGTCTCAAGTCTCAGGTCTATATTTGGTCGTGGTCAATGGCTGTCAAGTGATGCGTTGCCTGAGGGCCCGAACACCAACTGTGTCGCCCTTGCTGACGGATCTGAGGGGGCAGTATTGTTCACTGGCACTCACAGGCTGGACCTGTCTGCATGGCCTAGTTAGAAAGATAAGCCTACTGCTGACTGAAGAACAAGTTTAATACATTAAAAACCAAATACAACACACGGGTGTGTAGCCTCAATAGGCCAGGCTCTTCGAGAGTTGCTCATGACACAGAACCTTTTAACAAAAGGTATTATAGAACCGTAGAAAGAGGCGTGTTGAGAGAGGGGAGCGAGGGAGCTTTTATTCACGGCATGCAGTTTTTACACGTTTTTTTTCTTCTTTTTTTTTTCTCACTTTAGCATGCCGACGGTTTTGCTTTCACCTCACTATAAAACAAACAGTTCTTCAAAGGTTGTTTATCGATTCCCCACTGCTAACCTTTCACAAGCTGTTTCACAGCCACGCTGTCGGGTGGCTCTCGGTAGCTTCCAGGAGGAGCAGGTTGGGTCAGCGTGGGGGTTGGCCAGACCGGCGGCTCATTGGTTGTTAGTGGCAAAAAGGGATTGTGGCGAAGGGAGGAGGGCGTGGAGGAAGGGATGGAGGCAAAGAACGAGGGATTGCTGCGGGTCAGGGATGAGCAGTAAATAGCTGGTGACTAGGAGTCTGGAGCCAGCAGGGGGACAGGAAGAGCAAGGGCCAGCCAAAGAGGACCTCTCCCTGCGGGCTGGGAGTGGCTGATGTAATGGCATTAATCTCCAAGTGCCATCTGACACCCAGTGTGGCTCTGTCATTGAAAAGTGCAAATTCTGCTGAACTGTGAGGGGAATTCAGGCTTCTCTAGAGCCAGTGCCCTGGATCAAACACGTTGGCATTGAGAATCGAACGGATTGATATCTTTTACGGTATCATCACTGCTGATTTTTGCCTGAGGCTCCCCACAGCCGAACAAAATCAAGACATTAATGCCAGGAACACTTTGCTTGTCCTCTCCTACTATTTTGCGCTAACCTGGGATTTCCCATCTCTTCCCTCTCTCTCTCTTCCACTACTCTTTTCTCCCTCCAGATGAACCGACCCATCCAGGTAAAGCCAGCCGACAGCGAAGGACGAGGAGGTAATTAACCTTCTCCTGGTCTCCGTTGCAACACCCCCCCCCCCCCCCCTAACACCCCTTAAAACACACACACACACACACACACGCAAACACACAAATACACTGGAGCAGCGTACATGCAATCCTTAATATTCTGCTCTCACTTGAGATACACTGGGAGTTAGGAGAGTAGCTCGTAATATAGGTCACTTGCTTCTATTGACTTCCCATCTGTGCCAGCAGAGGGGCTGTCTCAGGTTCACAGTCACTGGGAGCGGTTCAAAGACAAGACAGGGAGACATGGAGAGGAATAGAAGAGATAGAGGGAACGGTAAAACAAATCCCCTGATCTCCATAGAGCTACGAGGCAATGGAACAGACCCCAACTATAAGATAAGCAAACACACAAACTTATATAACCACCGGGTGGACAAAGACCATTTGACTGGGTGTATAACTTACTAAAGGAAGAGAAGTATCTCAAATTTAACATTATTGCAGGTGGAAACTCTTTGTAGTATTTTTTATTCTAGTTGGAACTCATTTCTGTTTCACTTCTTTAAACTCCACATGTATATTATTATCTACAATAATACCAACTTAGCGACTTCTCAAAATTTCCATTTAGCTTCCTATCTATCCGTTTGCCTAATGTAGAGTACACTAGATTACTTTATTCTATAAATTGAAACATTTACTTCTCCTTTAAAAAAAAAACTTGCCCGTTCAAAGCATTAATCATGACATTAAAATGTAGTGATTGCGCTTTGCCATAGTACTGTTCGTTTGCACAGCCTCCCCCCTCCATCTATAGACTGACTGACAAGGTGATTGACTAGATGATTCCAAAGCCATTTGTGACTAACATCACTGAGGTTGATGCAGATTAAGCCTGTTAAAGATTTACACGGGTGGAATTCGATCTAATTGGACCAGCCTGTGTCTGGCCTGTCTTTGCATTTCAGAGTGGTGATTCAGTCTGCCTAGGTCAGATTAGACTAAGCCACTTTGCTGATTTATGTGGTCAAGTGTGAATCACATGGACCATTTCTAGTGCCTCACAAACGCCCGTGTAGATCAGATTTTTTGTCGCCGGGGAACTTTAATTAATGGCCATCTAAAACAGGCAAAGTTTGACCGACAAGGCATGGGCGAGAGCCAATCAGCATTTTCACCAAGATAAATTGGATCTCTGGAGTTAAAAGGGGAGGATGGATGGGTTCCAATATCAATTACAACCCTTTTTTTTTCTGCAGCAAAGGGAGATGAACCGGCAGTGTGAATGAAATGCAGAGGGCTCTTAGGCTGGCACGGCCTCTACCAGTCTGTCAGATGGACTTTCTATATGGGAGGACAGGATGGGACACCGCACAGAATGAAATAAGACCAAGCAGACAGGCCACAACAGAGATATTGAGCGTTAATGGCAACAGGAAGTCAGCCGACAGGCCGGGGAAGTAAACCACAGTCACGGGCTGACAATGAAATGAGATTTACTATGAAGGCCTGTGGTTAGAGTCAAACAGACAGCCCAGCTAAGTCTGACTAAAGGAGAGAAAGTGGCGAGGGATTCTTCCGTAGAAGGCTGGGGAGCAGTGACGCACCCCCCAAATCCCAGTGGGGTCTCTTGATTGTCAAACCCAGAGCTGCACCAGGACATCCGTACCTCTAGAATGGAGTCACATTTATCACTACCAAGACATCAGCAATTATCTGTCATGGGAACTTGTGCAGAGGTCTAGATTACGTGCCTGTGCAGGCATTAGGGCCCATTACTCCATTCGGAGACTCCAGTAGGTCCTCGCTGTGTCCCCTAAGAGACGACTTGTCTCTGGGGGTATGGGAGTGTCAGGAGGAGAATAAAACCAGGGCTCAGAAAATGACTAGGGGGGGGGGGGCGTGGCGTCACACAAGCCTTCCGCTTGGCTGCCATTGTGGATCACAGAGCTGATTCTCTGGCTGTCTATTACAATGACTCACGTCTTATTCTATTTTTTTCCATGGATTATCAAAAATAAATGAATGGAGCATGGGAGGGGAGCTCCACAGCCCCCGAAAATCTATTTATGTTCCTTGAGTCAGCCGACCTCTTCCACACAAAGTCAGCATTTATTTTGATGTGGTTAACACCACTTATTTTACCGGCCCAATTCTATCAAACCATGATTGTAAGTCCGAGATAGCGGGCCACAATCAAGGCATAAGTCTTCTGCTCACCAGCTCTGTGGCCAGAGACATGCTAATACAGCTCCACTTGAAACCCAAGCAATTTGTTTCAAACCAAAAGAGACCGAAATGAGGAAATGTAGACATTGCTTCTTCTCCCTCTCAATTTTTTTTCCCTCCCTTCCCTCCTCTCTCACCCCATCTCGTTGGTAACACAGTGCAAAGGGAGAGATGGAGCGAGTGATAGTGAGAGAGGTGGGGATTCAGTGCAAGGCCCATGGAGGAATGCGAGAGTGAGGGATTGAAGACAAAAAGAGCGAGAGGGGACGAGACAGCAGGATGAGAAAGTTAACGGAGGGTGATGGAGGCAGCTGAGTGAATCTCAGCAGTAAATCATTTCAGAGCCGCCCCATCCCTATCTCCTCCTCGCCTCGCCAGGAATCTTTTTTTCCCCCTGACCTTGTCTGCCGCTGTGTCTATGAAGAAAAGATGGGGCCAGATTATCTATGATTGGAGATGGCCATTATCTAAACACAATCTTGGAGCCAGGTCCCACTTCTCTAGCCACTGCTGTGAGACTGTAGACCACACTGATGAGAAGAGAGATGACGGGTCAGCCGGCAACACCCTCTCCTTTTATTAGCTTTGATAAGATGGATTCAACACTCTTCCAAAATGCCCAGCGACCTCAATCATCATCCACTTTTTTTTTTTTTTTTTTTTTACAAAGTGTCATTCTCAGTGCATTTGTCCACACAGTCTCCTTACCCTACTTGTTTATTTGCTCCCCATACTTTTGTTTTATTGGCAACTTATAGAGTGCCAGAGGCCCTCCTTGCATTTTATACTCTGCAGCCCCGTGTGTGCCTTTCGTAATGTCTTGTCCAGGCCTTTTTTTTTTGCCTGTCTGGCTGCGGGGAGTCTTTGTAAATGGGTCGCGTTTGTCCTTGCCAACCTGCTGCTCTTCAGATGGGTGACCCCCAGTCTGGGCAGTGAAGAGATTGACGGGACCTTAAGATGTTGCGCACTGTGCTGTCATGCCCCACCCCAGCAGGTAGGGAAGAGTGAGGGCTGCTGGCCACAAGGGAGGGTCTGTCTGGAGACACCTCACGCCCACAGAGGAGCACGCTCTACTTTACATGTAAATGAAGCCAAAGGACCCGTCTGTGCCTCTGGACACGGTCGTGCAAAACTCTTAAGAATTCAGGAAGAACTCGGCAGCGGTTGATAAGCGTGTAAAATAATTACATACAGATGAATGAGGACTCTTGGAAGGGCAAAATAATTCATTGATTTCCAAGAGTGACAAGACCAATGTATTTATTTTAGGTTTTTAAGTGTTTACTGATGCTTCTTAGAGAGGCGCATGTTTGGGTTTTTTAGAGAATTATGTTTTCTGAAGGGCAAAAAAACAAGTTTAAAAATTTAGAGTGAGAAGGCAACAGCCAAAATTCACTGATTTTTCTGTACTGCTTTGTGATCCCTCCCACTTCTCTGGGTAAATTGACGTGACAGCTCTTGTAGTGTAAGTAAAGCATTACAAACACAAAGCCTGCGTGGTCTCAACAGGCTTGATAAATTGACAATTTGAACATTTTTCTCCTCTGATTATTTCATTTCACCACTGTATAATCCACTTTACAACAGGCAGTAGAAAGGTGTAGTGTGTGTTTGCACGTTATTTTGAATGGGATTGGGTCTAATTACTGATGTCAGCTGGATTGGATCTAATGCAAATTGGGATTTTTTTGTAGTTCCGTGATGTTCTGCAAAGGTGATAAGGAAGTGTGTCTGGGTTGAGAAAGGAATACGCTCACACATATAGGTTTGTGTTATCAATGGAACACTGTACTGTACAACAGACAAACTAGTGGATAAAGAATATCCCCTTGATTAAGTAGGTGAATAATTATAAAATGAATCAGTAATACACTTAAATGATGTAGTTTAATCTCCACCAAGGAATATTAGTTATTATTAGAATAATATGAAAGTTCCTCATACTGTTGATTGTGTATCCAACTGTGCAGTTTTTTATTGCCAATGTGACCTCAAAATTAGTTATGAAAAGTAGACAGTCATTATTTGTGAGGTCATGAAACTACATTCCTTAAGAATGTAAGCTATTTCGGTTAATTAGGTGAACCAGGTGTGGCAGCCAATCCGGTGCACCTTCAAACATCACCTTGTATAATAGGAGTTGAAGAGAATTTGGGTAAATTCTATTGAAATGCCGTATTGAACCTCCATCCAACTATTTAGACGCACTTTGTTAATATGCAAAGGAAATGTTCTCGGCATAAGTTTTTGTTGACCAACGGTTGCAAAATACGAGATGATCCAGATCAGAAACTCGTTCTTTTTTCTTAAATTTGTTCTTGGTATTTTTCTGGCACTCTATGAAAGTAATTCATTCTCAATGTTTTTATTATAGATACCTTTCAGTCACCCCTTTGCCATTGCCATTATAGCTAGTAATTGTCCAATTCTTACCTTGCAACATCACCATACAAACACTGCCAGCCCATATTTCCTTTGCCTGTTAAGCCAAATGAACCCTCCAAAATAATACAAATTATTTGTATGTCAATATATACAACTAGGTTTATAATAAATCAATATTATTTAGTGAAATTCAGTCTGGCTAAATTAATCTCTGTGGCATTCTGTGGCATATGTTGCAATTAAATGAAAAAAACAATTCCACAGAGGGGATCCAAAGTGGTGTAACAATGTCTTCTGTTCTCTGAAAGATGCAGACGTTGCATGGCCACAGGACTCACACAACATTATAAATTATATAACAAAAGAATGTTTCTGACGACCTTCATCCCCAAAGTGTTGGTTTTTTCTTCTTCTCTCTCGATAATGTGCTAATTTTTAATATCCAGTATTTTTAAAAGCCTATTCTGAAACCATGTGGCACTGCTTGATTCCAAACAGACTCCTGCCTTTACACAAAAAGAAAGTATATATATATATATATATCCCACACAATATTAAGATGCCGTTCTCTGGATTTATGTACTGTAAATTCGGTCTGTACGCCTACGTGCGTGAGCACGCCTTGTGGCAAGCCTCCCAGGCAGTAACGCACCAGTATCAGGCTTTTTCTAATGAGACAAGAAGAAGCACAACTTCTCTGTTGTGCTGCCTGGAACATTACTCTGCATTTGAAATGCACCCAGCGGCCTAGCAGGCATCATTTATCTTTAGATGCAGCTGTCCATGCTTTCTGAACACTTACCAGTACCAAGCTCCTATGACTGCTACCAGCGGGCAAAAAAGTAATACAATCGCACACAAAAACGTTGTATATATTTGCCACAACACATTAGTTTGGGGAGTAATTATTTAAAGAAAATATTCACATTATTGCTAAACAAAAGCAGAAACTTTTGAAAAGTAGACTTCACAGGAAAGAAAAGCAATAAGGTGAGGGGTGTCAGTCAAGGAGTAAAGACAAAGATACAGAGAGGGCAATTTAGAGACACAAGGAGAGGAAAGGAAAAGCACACTCTATATGCATACACTGCAACCTACAACACAAGTAGCACTTTATTCCATAGAGGGAGGCATCAATCTCGACAGCATATGGCGTATGTGCAAAATCCATTAATTTTTAATATACCGGCTGCCGAAATGAAAAGGCTTCCTGAGACAAGCAATTGTCAGATGTCAGTAGTGTTTTGATACCTTTTTTGATCCCCTTTTTTTATTTGCATTTATAAAACGGGGCTTGTCCACATGCCACCTCAGTTTGGACACGGCTGCGAACTGACATGGAACCATCTTTTCCAAAAAATTGCTTCCACCTTCAGTCTGAAGATGAAACACGAAAAAAGACGTGTGAATTACTTTGTGTACGGGAAGAAAAGTGTGAGCACCGGCAAAGGCCTGAAATAATAAAGCAATATGTCTTCGCACACATTTGCATTACAAACATCCAATATTGCACGTAAAATTAACAAACCTCCATATATACATAGATATACTGTATAATATATGTATAAAGTAGAAAGGTTCCAGGGGTAATTCTTGGTTATTGAGGATGCAATGATACAAATAAATCAAACGAATGATGGCAACAGACTTCATGACTGCCACACACACACACACACACATGCACACATATCATCATTTTAAAGCAGTGGAAAGGTTTTCAAACTGCAGATTACACAAGGTCTCTTCAAAATAGGGCAGAGAAGTGCAGTAAAGCTCGAATGTTCTCCGGCGGTGTGACTCAGCTCCGTTAGAGGGATAAGATGAGCACCTCTCAATGAGAGATAAGTAACAGGAGGTCAAACAGTCGGCTCAATGACTTCTGTCATACTTCTGTTTCCTCAGACAGTCCCATATGAAGGTCCTCACCCCTCTTAATGCAAATACATGACTGTACTTGAGAAGATTATTCTTCTTTTTTCATTACTCTACCTACTTTTAATGGATAACACTTTGGAGTCATGGCGTCGTCGGGCAGAGGGTGCATTACAAGGTAGTTATTCATATTCATAAAATGCCAATTTAAAGCTTCCGAGTGGCCATACGCGACCAGCCCGAACATGCAGAAATCCAATAAGAGCTGCTTTGGAGACAGGTGCAAAGTGGACTAATTAATAGCAATCTATACGGTGGCCAGGGCATGCAGTGGGCCGACTGAGACACTCTCAGGTCAGGCAATGAAAAGATAGCAGCTCCAAATTCATTTTCTCACCGTTGCTCTCCCATAAGAAGGCTCCCAAGTACACTCACACTTCCTTTAATTCCTTCACTGGGGTTTAATTTATTTCTGCGTTTGCCAGCACATTTGGAAAGTTCATTACTTTGCTCATGGCTTGTTAATTAGCCTTGTAAAGCCACCATTAGATCTCTTTGGGCCAAGACCGAGATGAGACTTTGGTCCCGAAACATTTACACGCTGCGTAAAACTGCACTCTGCTCATTCCAGTTGTGACAGTGACACCTCGGGTTCAAATCTGAAAAGACAGAGGGACAATCATGTCAAAGTCATGTGTGTCGCTGTTGCCTCATTTCATGTTTCACCCCTCGCTGCCACGGACAAATGTCAAGCTCATTTCTCTCCAACACCTGTTCAGGGCTGACTTTACAGCTCCAAAACTCCTCCACTGTTGCTCAATATCAAGCTGGAGTTCTGTCCTCCGTGTCCGTGGTCCGCTGAACCCCAGTTGAGTGGCTGACTCCCTCACTCACTCACTTCCAAGCCCCCCCCCCCCGTAGCTCCTACTAGGGGTGGATGGATTGTAATGAGCATGAGTCGTACTAGGCTCAGCTGTTAGGGCTTGAGAACTCTTGTTGTGTTGGGTGTGACAACAGTAACATGGACTGACGCCACAGCCACGAAAACCAGCAGCAGAGACCAGGCAGCGTGGCCTTATTGATTATTCAGTTGCTCATTTGTGTGGCCAAGCGGGTAGCAGGCACGTGTCTCATTTGAACTTAACAGGGAGGGAACAGCGTCTGATTTCCCCGCTGCAGAGAGGAAGCCTCGGCGGTTTATTTTTAGAACAGCTGCGTCTAATGGGGCCTGGCAGGTACAGGAGGCGTCACATCTGTCGAGGCCCAGGTGATGCTCTCGCTCTCTGCGCTCATCGCCCACTCCCTACCAGTCAAATGAGTCACACTGAAGATCAACAGTGTCATTTCCAATAAACCCTTCTTCCTCTTCCCGCTAACTTCCATCAGTTTCTGGCGAAAGGTTCTTGCTAGGAGCCATTTCATTCCACAACGCGGCGGAATAGGGGATGCATAATGAAAGAGATGTAAAGAAGATGAATCCACTGTGTAATGCCAGTACACCGGGAAGATAGATTGTAAAAATCCAGCTTTCTGGCGGGCCAAATTGTGGTGGTGTAGAGCCCATACATATAAGCAGGATGTCAAGATCCACTCTGACACGCAATGGCAGTGAGAACATTGCGTGTAAGAGAAACTTCATTTCAAACGAGGAGTAACACTGGAACTTTCACACTGATTATTGGTCAGGAGTTTTTGGAGATGCAAGTACTCAATATCATCCCAACAAATTAAACAAAATTAGAATCCCACTAGATTAAGTTTACATTTAGACTTGTCAAAAGGCACTGTAATTACCCATTAACATTTGTCTACTTACCATTGATCTTTTTCTATTGATAAAATGTACATATTAATTCAGTTTGAAAGTAGGAATATAGGCCTGTTGTATGATTGGACTTAACTTATTGCATAGAATACATAGACACCCATAATTTACCATTTGCGGAAAGTAAGCAAGCCAAGGAGTTCATATATTACAAAAAAACGACCCAATATAATGCTCTTGCATTCTTTTCTTTTAAAGCATTACAACGTGACTTGTAAGTGCAGTAGATACTCCTGTTTTTTTTTTTTTTTTTTTACTCCAAAGTTTATAAAGGAGTAGATTGCGCAGCGGAGTTTTCCCGTTGCTCATTCAAATCCTTAATCCTCTGATGGTGAGAAAAAGTAACACCATGTTCTTGCTCCATGTTCTCTCTCAACTCTGTGATGTAAGCATCCCGACAATCTAACAGTTTGTCTACCTGTGCAAAAAAAAAAAATGCGCACTCTCTTTCTACCTTCACCCCGAAACCAACAGCGCTGCAAACAACATCCGTATCAAACGTCAGCGTGGCGGACTTGAATAGCTCACTGGAAAACAGGAATATATCTCTCTCATACCAGGGTGGGGTGGCACACCACACATCAGGGAGATCAACAACAATAACAACAACAACAACAACAGCAGCGGCAGCGGCATAGGCTCCACACAGCAGACTGCCGACAAAGAGGGGGGGGGGGGTTGAGTCGCACAAGTTTCCTCTCAGCTCAGCAGAACGGTGCCATCAGATGTAGCATTTGTCTGTCTCTCTCCTTTCTTCCACCCTCCTTCCCTTCCCCTTCCTCTCTTCCCATCCAGAAGACAGGAAGCTGTTTGTCGGAATGCTTGGCAAGCAGCAGGGTGAGGACGACGTCCGGCGGCTGTTTGAGACCTTCGGCCAGATCGAGGAGTGCACCGTCCTGCGAGGGCCTGATGGGGCCAGTAAGGGTCAGAGCCCACACACCTCCCTACTAATTCTCCCGCCCCCTTCCTGTCAGTCCCTCTTATTCCCTCCGTCTGTCTTTGTGGACGTGGGATGTCTTTCCCTCTCTTTCTGCTCCTTACATTTTAGAACGGTGCTTCACCTGCTTCGCACTCGCTGGCATCATCTGCGATCCACTCAGCTCTTCTGAATAACTTATCCTCCCCCTCAGCAATTCAGTTTTTTTTTTTTTTTTCTTCTCACCGGCTCTTATGTGTCTCACCGGCATTTCTTTCATACTTCATTGTCACCGTGCTTCGACACCCCGCCTCCCACTTTTCCCTTTTTCTCACTACTCTCCTTATTCCCCTTCCCCCCCTTTTTTTCCTCCCCTCTCCGAACTTCGTCTCATGCTGTCGCTTCATCAAGGCAGCTCCTCTCACCATGGGCTTGTACTCTACAAAAAACATCAGACAACACCTCGTCTTTCAGTGCACCTCTCTCCTCCTCCTCCTCCTCTTCCTGTTATCTGAAAAGCGGAGGGGTGTAATCATGTTTGTTTCCCACATTCCCGTCATCCCTCCCCAGAGACATCCCTGGACGATAATGTCCTACTGTAAATAAAGCAGGGCTCCAGGCTCCGGGGGCTTTGCTGCCGTCACTCGCTGTGCGGTAGACTTGCCTGTATTTCAGTAACAGCTCGTGCCATTCATGTCTGTGGCGTATGTGCTGTTTGGTTAGTCAAACAGTCAAATTAAAGATGGCTGTGAAATGTTCGATGCAAGTGGAATTGTGCTGGGAGAGTGAGACCCCCCCCCCCCCCTCCCCCTCCCCCCAAGGTGTCCTTTGATGGGTTTGTGTCTCGAAGCCACAATTTGAGCAATTACGCGAGTGATATAGCTTGAAACCTTCCGTTCTCTTTGTTGAGTGTGATTTATTCTTCTATGTGAAGCGTCTGGATGTGTGGAAGGATGCGGGGGGGGGGGGGGGGGGGGGGGGATGATGATGTGCAAGCCTTCCGGTTACATGAAAGAGAAAGGCGTGCCGTACTTAACCACGCGCCTATCCGCGTCCACATCGGTTCCTCTCACCGTTAATCCCGGAGTCTATTGCTTTGCGTCGCCCCACCTGCACACTACGTCTTTCTTTCTCCGTCTTCCCTGTCTGCTCAGTGGCCTCGAGCTGATTGACAGCACGTCAAATGAAATAGGGCCGGTGCTGCTGTGCGGGAACCAGTATCCTCCCTTGTTTTGCGCTTTCCCTACTTTTCACCGTCCTGCTGCTTCTGCAGCTCATCCCTCTTTCCTCCTCTCGCCTCACATGCGTTTCTCCCGTTTGGTATTTGTCTCCATCATCATTGGATTGATCATTACATCTTCTTCAAGTATGCACCGCCCATAAAATGGCAACTGTAGAGCCGTGTCGACTATTGCTAACCCCAGACAAAGGTCTCACATATAGGTATCTGGTCCCATCGCTCAGCGTGCAACAGTCCCACGTTGTCATTAAGGGATGTTACGGCAAATTATTTTGCCAGCCGCCTCGCTTGGGATGAGGTTCCCGTAATTTGAATGAGACAGACCTTGAAATTGACAGTGCTATCTGTTCCATGATGGAGGCTTTGTCCCCTGTTGATGTAAATTTATGCTACTCAGAAGCTTTTCAGCACCCCTCTTCACCCAATAAAAAGGCCGAGAAGTTTAACATCCATCTCTCTATGGCGCTGCTCCTCAAAGTACTTTCAAAGTGCAACACTTGCTGCCAGAGTTGAATAGAGCCCTGAATTGTCAGGGAAAATAGAGAGATGGCTTTTAGGTCTATAATTAAGTTGTTTTATAAATGTCACCCATCCAGTGGGATGGAATTCATGCATACATATTATTACCCCGGGAATTCAAAAGGCTGTGCAGATCCTCTTGCTTGAAAGCAATACAATCTATCTTTCTCGTCCCCCCCCCCTCCCCTCCAAACTCATTCAAAGCCATCAAATTCAAAAACTTAAATGTTCACTATAATTTATGAGGCTGTAGCACTTATTAAATATATTTGTGAGATGTTGTGCTGTAACGTTTTTTTTTTCTAGGTCAGGAAAAGCGTGGCTTAAGCGTTGTTTTGTTTGGTCTGTTGTTTTATTTGGAGGAGACATTTAAAGGACATTGCATATTTATCGTGACTTTGCCAGTGATGGCGTGTGCCAAGCCCTGCAGTTTTCAGGGTCCTTCTGGTTGGGCTGAACTGCTGGGGTCAATGGGATTATGGCAACGGATCTGATAGCCTTGGTAGGAAACCACCGGCAAGTTATCTCGCTTCACAAAACAAAGAGACATTTGTGAGAACAAATTGCCCCTTATTGTTTTAAGTGAAAAAGGTTAAAGGCATTTGTTCCTTCAAAGAGGGACAGTAGGCTGACACATTTCAGTTGGACAAATGAAGACCTTTCCTGCCTCTACCCAGAGAAGCATTCAAGTGAAATAAAAGGGTTCCAGAAGGCTGTGACACAATCAAAGGCTTCTTTGACTTATCCGTTTGCTTCTGCAGATCAATAGAGCTTCCAGGACATTTGACAGCACGGGAAACACGTGGCATTTACAGCTCTCCATATCTGTTTTGCATTCATTGTGTGGAGGGAATGTCACTGGAAAGCCTCAGGTGAAGGCGGAAATTACCCTGCATTGATTGTGCACAAACTGCATACCCCTCAGTCAGTAAATTATGAAGCTGTTTGTCTGTGAAGCAAAGCCGTGGAAGTGAATGGGTCAAACATCCCCTGGGCCGACCTATCAGCGTTTGTAATTTAAATGAATCATCAAGACTCCTTTTGCTAATGCAGAGTGGATAAATGCATATGAACATATGTAAGCATTTAAATAGGTATTAGCGGTTCTTAGGGAAACCAGGGAGTGAACTCAGGAGAAGCCTGCCTGGTTGTAAGACGCTGGTGCTACTCGATTAATGAAAAGGGGCAGAATTAATCCACAAGTTTGTTAATTAGGTATCTCTTGACTTAACACACGAGCTACCTGGAGGCAGGGATAAGAATAGGACGTAACAGAATACCTTGAGCAGTCTGTGCTGACCATAAAGCTTAGAGAAATTGCTCCTGTATAATTGAATGGTTTTTGAAAGACTACCACAGTTCAGTTCCAGCGTATCTCCCTCCTCTTAATGTTTCACAGGTTTAGTGCCTGTCCTTACCTACACAGTATTTCATCATGCGCCGAAGATGTATAACCCTAAGAAAGAAATACTGTGGGTTATTATTAACTACTTAAATCATTTTTAGCATGATTCGAAACGTGAAAGCACTTTGGTTCCAGAAGAAAGCTGCCAACACCAATTCCCTTGTCTTCCGGGCCAACTTTTCATGTTGACTTTCCCTTTTGTGCGTTAACTACACAACAGATTTAAGATGATTTGAATGCCCCTTGAGCCAAGCCCCCCCCTCCATCTAAAATTATGTGCGAGCAAAGATTCGGTTAGATAGGCAGATTATACTATGCCTTTGTCATCATAATCTCTTTTATGAGTGACTGCACACAAATCACAATGTGTAAATATTAAACAGATTAATAATCACAAACAAGTCAGGATAGTAAATGCCTTGGCTCCAAACTCCAAAGCGGAGGGGGTGGAATTAGAAAAGGGGCGAGGGACAGGATGTTCCTCGCAGCTCATGCTTTCACTACAATTAGACTGATTTATTCAGAGTTATGCGCCGAACACACACATGGCAGAATATATTTACAAACCAGATAACATGAAAACAACGGCGATGAATGGTGTGTTTTCTCCCCATATTCAAGGCCCTCCGCTGATGGTGTGCCCCTCCTCTCCATTTCTCCTTTTTCTGTGTACACAGGCTGCGCCTTCGTCAAGTTCTCCAGCCACGCAGAAGCGCAGGCCGCCATCAACAGCCTGCACGGTGGACAGACTATGCCTGTGAGTAAGACACATTCACAGCAACCGTTCCAACAACTGAACTGAAGTGTATTTCAACTCTGTTGTAAACAATTTCACAATCAACGTGGACAGTCAGACAAAAAGATATGACATCACTCGGGTGCCAGCTGTTTTTGCCCATGGTGCCACTTTCATGAAATGAAATGCTGGAAGTAGACCTGGATATAGTTTATTTGCGATCGTTTTTACTGCCCTGCAGAGAAATAGCTGCCTATGCCTACCTTTGAGGTTTTCCATTCCACACGCATAGTTGGCGGTGTACAAAATGCACAGCCTACCAACAGTTTAGGTTGAGTGTGAATAAGCCCATCGGAAGCTGACTCTGGATGCAGTTTTGGAAATATTGGATGAAGTGTAAACCACTAAAAGTGTGAGACAGGAGTAGAAGAACAAATTTATTTAGCTAAATGAAAAGTTATCTAAAGCATGGATGACTAGTATTTTCTGATTATGTATGGAATATAATATTTATTTTAAAGGATTTTAGGAGAAAAAAGTCCTCAGTCAAAAGTCAATAGTTTCAACAGCTCACTTAACCTTTTCCTGAATTTGGAAATGTGTGTGAAATGAGTTGCTTTGCATTTGGAGACAGTGTGTCATCTTCGTGGTGAAGCAAATAAATTGAAATAGTCGTCCAAAAAAAGATTATTAGTATTATTGGTGTAATTAAGTTTTCTACACTTTGCATGCTGTAAAGGGCATTCATGGGAATGGATAGTTAGAATTCCTAGATATAAGTGTGTCATCAGCATATCACAGGCATATATTTTAATATATCCCCCAAGAGGGTCATGCATCAGGCCGCATGTGTCACTGAGCGACTGTAAACCTCCGTGTGTGTTATCAATCTCAGTTTCTGCTGTACGGTAAAGCCAGTCTTGTCGTCGCGGTAACTCACCCCCCCCCCCCCCCCCCCCCCCCCTATTGCCTACTTTTACTTCATGCCGACGCCTTACTCACTACTCTCACCCGCCCACTGGCAGGCTTATTTACTTATTATATATTTATATGAAAATAGAAAAAAAATTAATACAATTATCAAGTATAACAGTGACTAGGAGGGAGGTTAACAAGTAAGTCAATAATATTGAAAAGCACCCTAGAGTTATGATGGATCTTCAAAATAAGGTTGGATTAATGAGCCGCTTTTGCTTTCTTAACTGCTTCGTGATATTTAATTCAGTAATATTGTGGGACAGTTTATCAGCCTCTCATTAACCTGCAGCTTTTCTACATTTATTCTTCACACTGTGGGTATAATCTTTCCAATACCAAGGTTTTTATATTGGTATGTTACGGCCTAATTTAAAGCCGTGAGTAGTCTTCATATAACTGCTCTTCCCAATCGTTAATCCGGTTGCAGAGGGATCTCTTCACTCAAATAACAGACATTCAAAACCAAGCAGAAGTGTTTTGTTCTCATGCCCCACATACTGCATATTACAGACAATCACATCAGATGTCGAGATCTAATGAGACCCGTAATCCTCCAAGAAAATGCCACAGGAATCAGTATGAAAAACGAAATAGATAGACAGTAGATTTGAATGTGCCTTTTGGAGGTGTGGAATACAGTTCAGATGTAAGTGCACAGAGGGGATGAAGGTTGTTACAATACAGCAGTGACGAGACCCATGAAATAGCATTAGCTGGGGTTGATTTGTTTAGTTGAAGAATGAGGCCACCAGACAACTCAGTTGCAGTTAATTACGATTTGGATATACTTCTGTCGGTCTTGAACTAGGCCACCAAAAATGCTTAAGTAAAAAAAAAATATGAATTATGAAGCGTCTCCCTGCCAGTGCTGGATGTATGTTGGGTACTGCACAGCTGGACGGACACGTGAGCGCACGTTTTTCCTGGCAGACGTCCGTACCTTCACAAACTTCACTCACTGATGTTCAGCAATAAACATTTACGGATGCTTCCTGGCAGCCAGATAGGGTCCAAGAAGCCACAGTTAAATTACACATCTTTTTTGATGCCACCTGATATTTCATTACATTGAAGTAATGGGGGGGGGAATAAGTGGAAGAGTTGATTTAACCGGGGGTCTGGTTGTTGTGCAAACTTTTTGGCAGCTTTTAATAAGATAGGGGGTGTGAGCCAAAGAATAATGATATGGCACCCGGATCGGGCACAATTATGAAAGGCCTCTTTGTGAAATTTGCATATAATCAAGACATTTACCTTTTGTCCAAAATATCTTGTTGATTCAATCAACTGCATTCAGAGGATTTACATAACTCCACTCCTCTGTCTGTTAGCTTTGCCTTATTTCCAAGATTTGGTTTCTGCACACTGCCCTTGTGCTCTTTGTGTATGCCCGAGCTGCTTTAGCACTGTTGCATTAGTTTGAACAAGTGAGCCACCTGAGGTCTGCTGCGGATGAACTGTCCAAGGCAACATATGGAGCCTCAAACAGACCCGGGGCAGATCAAGAGCCATCCAAAAGTTTATTAATAATCTGTATTATCCGTAGCTCGTTCCCTCTATCCCCTGCACCTGTTATCCTTCTCTCCTCAAATCAAACTTCCTCTCAGATTAATAGGCAAGGTGGCCATTAGTATCCAACTAAATCCATGGTACCGTTGGGGGATGCAGTTAATTTGGATAATATCACTGCCACATGTCGTCAACAACAGACTAACAGGAGGCAGGATTCAGCGAGTAGGCTGCCCTGCTCACTGCCTGCTGCCAGTTGTGAGGTCTGAATGAACCTTGAACAAAGAGTTGTCTCTCACTCCCCCCCTCTCTCCCTCTTAATGTGTTCCCTCCAGCATCTGTGTTACCTGGCACACGCACATAATAAATAATACCTGCACCAAAATACGCTGGCCCAAAATGAAAGGCTCTAATGAAGCTTAAGAGCAAGGGATGCCACCGAAGGGCATGAGCTGATAGATTAGGTCATAGCTTTAATTGATGTGTATTTTCAGATTGCAGCTGCTTCCAAGATTAAAATGAACTCAAAAAGGTGATTGGGTACAGAAGAGGCACTCTCTGCTGGATTACAGTAGTGCTGCAGAGGCACAGGTGGCAACACTTCAAATGGCAGAGGCGGGTGCAGGGAGACGGCACCTAGCAAATGGCAGACATTGTCATGTTCGGTGTCACAGCGTGGCTGACAGGGCCTGTGGAGCTCGCCGGGGTTGGCAGCGACAAGAGAGACCATGTGTGAGATACTATGGCTCCGGATTAATGAGAGATAAAACTAAGCCAGAGGACATTGTCACTGTAACACACATTTCACAAAATGCCACATGAAACTACTGTAGAATGGCAGCAGACATGCAACATGCAAGGTGATTTTATTTACAAGCCAAGTAAAAAAAATACCATTATGAACGAGAGTATGATCTCCGGTGTGTTTTGGCTTTAGCAGAAGTATGCGGAGACATAGCAAGGTTCAGGGGGTATAAAGCCTACGACGGTTCATCCAATAACAAAACAAGCTTGTTGTTGTGTTTTCAATTAACGTCCTGGAGAACATGAGACAACTTTGGAAGTTTAATCAATAGAGGTTGCATGTTTTTTCTAAATGGGGAACAAAAAAAGGTGTTTTTCACCCGCGGAACACTCTGCTGTGTGACCATCTTCCCTCCGATGAGTGTGGCGCTGTATTGTACCGCCGTAAGCCTCTGTGGAGGATGGAAGACGAGTGTCTTTTTACCTGTTGGTAAATACTTCACACAAGTGTCTTTGTATCACAGTACAGCAGAGATGAAAGCGTAATGCCATTTCACTGGGCTTTAATCCCTCAATTACCATTGTGTATTTTTTCCATCTACACATTAGGCGGCGTATACAAAATCCAATATGTGAGATTTGCACAAGTCAAGTGTGTTGTTCAAGAAATTAGATTTTTTTTTTTTTTTTTCTGAACCTGTGACAAATTCCTTAGTTGTACCTGTCAAAAGTGAAGGCTCCCTGTTGGCCCCTATCAAATTCAGCAAATTCATTTTCTCTCCAGGTATAGGAGTCGTGCCGGTGGAGGTTATTATTCTGTTTGTTTGTCAGCTTGTGATTTTCTGCTACCAGTGAGGTGCGGCTGCTATGCATCCAGCGCCTGTTGTCTGCTGCCACCTGTTCCTTTATTACCCGGCCACATATTGCTCCTTCTTTATTTGGATAGGAACACTTGATCCGTAAAGGGGATCAAACTCTGGCACCTAGCTTTTTCTGATTAGGCTGGATTTAGTCAGAATGCCTCTGCAGGAGATGCGAGGATGTGAAGTTCACCTGTTCAGAGGCTAAGGATGAGAGGAGAAAATATTTTCGTTATTTCAGAAGTGGCAGCGCTGGCGACACCTGCAGAGGTAGTTGTAGTGCTTTTAATGTTGCTGCCAAGTCTGTTGGGCGCAGACAGCGCCGACTGGTTCCCCCTCCCGCGCTGTCGTCTGCAGCAGAGAAAGTCAGACCGCGCCAGACCCGCCTCATCTCAAGTCACGGTGCAGCGAGTACGGGCCCGCCTCGGGGCTTTCGCAATCCCGATGCTCACAATGCATTCTTCATGAGGTATTAAATGAATATAGGGAGACACGCGAAGCAGGAAATGAATGTGATCTAAATGCCAGACCCCCGTGCTGTGGGCGAGCTTAAGAAACAACGCTGGAGGAGGATGTTTGCTCTGCGCCAGCCTCATTAAATGCAACCCGCCTAGTGCCTTCATACTGGCCCTACAAAAGTTGAAACCGAACTGGAAAAGGTCAGGAGGTGGGATGAAATGAAATTAGAAGTGGAAAAACTGTGCCGTTAACGCCGCCACGTCGGAGTATTGATTTAGTTAATTGAAATGGCATCGAGGGAGGAAGAACCAGATGGGTCTCCTCGGGCCTGAGGTGGGGTGCTGGCTGGCTGTGATAGGATCCCATCTGAGACGCACTGTCCCTGGGGTCCATTCTGAGGCCTTCCTTCATTCTCCAGCCTCTTTGTCAGTTATCTCCGGCAGACACGTTCTCTGGCTTGTTTTAGCAGAATGTTTGTCAGACACTCACCACACGAGTTAGTTTAAAAGCTCACTCGTAGAGCCAATGATCGGGATTGTTTGTTTTTGGCAAAAAAAAAAAAAAAATGTCTTTTTAGGAAAATAACATTAGTGGAAAAAAAAAAAAACACACATCTGCAGGATTAATAAATCACTAAATGGTTTGTTGCAGCAGCCATGAGTAACCAAACCACAAAGCACAAGACCCCCTTGGCAAACTGCTCTCTCTATGGCATATCGCTTAGCTGCTCCTGTTCAAAATTTCATGAAGCGCTTTTTGAAAATAGGACACACTTTTTGTAGGAATTACTATAAAATGGCATAACAGTAAGACTGGGACTGGGTGTTTGTTCAGTGGCAGAATACACACAAATATACACACTTTTTTTTTTCTTTGCAGCTGCCCTCTTTAGCTTCGTGGGGTGTGTTTCCATGATTTCATGATCCATGGGTAGCGCTGCTTTAGTGATATGCCTCCTGCACGTAGCACTCAAGTGTGGTCTATGCTTTGTCAATTCCAATGTCTTAAACAGGAAGAAGAACAGGTGCATCACTCAAGCCTACTCTTTCTCGGCCCCTGTGTCCTCTGGACTCACATTTTCTCTTTCCGCAACTAAAGAAAATATGGAAATCTAAATCAAAGCCTGAATTTGTACTGACCCTGTCAGGATGAGACATTTTGTGAAAGATGAATCCAAGTTATGATCATGGAGTCCTTTTCTTCCTATGTCTTTGCTTTTATGATCTTACTAATCATATCCTGAATGCCCCCTGGCTGCCTGTGTCCTTCTGTCCTGGTGGTGCTGCGTGCTCTTTCCCAGCATGCATTGCCTTTAATTAAATAGGAGCCCGGTCCTCTTGACAGCGTCTGCGGCTGCTTTCTCTGCCTGGCAGACTCGTCTCTCTCTCTCTCTCTCTCTCTCTCTCTCTCTCTCTCTCTCTCTCTCTCCGCTTCTGTCCGCCTGTCTCTCTCTTTCACTCACACAGGGACACCCTCCCCGCCTCTCTCCTTGCATGGATGTCACATGAGGGACAGGCTCTGGTGTCTGTCTCTCAAATGGTTTAATTGGATGCAAACTCAGGAGCACGGACATCAATACGGAACTATATCTGCCGTAAGGCAGAGCCATAAGTCAATACTTCGCCCTCCACATGCCGACGGCTTTTGTCAGACATAATTACTGTGTACTGTATTCAGTGGAGCTTCACCACTGGGGGGACCGGGACTCCTGTGGGATCTGGTTAGGTCGCGGCTCACTCACAGTGTATACAGTGGAGTTGGAAAGTTCACAAAAGCAAACATCACTCACTATTTTCACTCCATTTAAATGTGACAGCTAAATGACTGTAGTCGCACATTCGCTCTCGCTGGCTTCCTTGGCTTAGACATATTAGGGATCTAAGTCTTGAGAGTTCAGTGCCCTGGACATCGTATGACAGACATGAACCACATGCTCACCGCTGTTTCTTCTTCGTGGGGATGCTACCACTCACTCACCTTTTAAATAACAATAACACACTGTAATCTTGTTTGTTGTTGTTCTGTGTTTTGTTGTCGGTTTCTCAAAGGAAACGCACACCTTGTGAGATTGCGTTTTTTCAACCACACAGCAAAATATGCAAATTTAAGGCATGGACCCAGCAACCTTGTTTCTAGTTGGCCTATATTTAGGTTATAGTCGGACTTATGATGCTCACATATTTACAAGCTTCTATATAAAGCATCACATATTAACTAGAGCAATACACTGTGGATCATTTTTTTTTCAGCCTTTAGCATGCTAGAATCCACATGAGACAGTATATTGTGGTTTTGTCTTCAGTTTCCCCCCCCCCCCCCCATAGCTTTTTATTCAGTCTGAAGATGTGCACGGACAGTTGTGGCCAACACAAGCTCATTAGCTGGTTGGCCAGCTGAAGTGGCAGGTGGCAGCAAAAGGTTTTGTAGTTTCAAAAGTTTGAATTATTAGCTACAGCCCAATTAACTAATTATATTCTGTGTTATGAGATATATTATCACATTGTTTGCTCTGTATTCATTTGTACTGGTAAATCTCCATCCAGCCAGCGATAATTGAATAAGGATAATTCATTGCAAAGTCCAATAAATCATTTGAGTGAAGATACATGTCACAACATACCTTAGTTGCACATTTGACTAACCTTGTAAATGTACGTGCCCTTCTAGGGTGCCTCGTCCAGTCTGGTGGTCAAATTTGCAGACACTGATAAGGAAAGGACCCTGCGCAGGATGCACCAGATGGCAGGCCAGCTTGGCATCTTCAGTCCCATGACTATCCAGTTTGGGGCCTATGGCGCCTACTCTCATGCTGTAAGTCTCAGCCCGGCGGGGGAGGAGACGGTGAGCTTTAAAAACATAAAACAAAAAACTGTTGTGTTTTGAGGTTTGCATTCATGATTTCTCCCAATAGGCACGTGACCCTCCGAGAGACAGCTCCTTAAGTGATTAACAGTGTTAAATGGCTGTTTAAGTCCACATTTTCAGATCCTTTACAGGAAATGCACTTCTTATGGTATTGTATCCCTTCATTTGACCATGGAAGCTGCTTATCATGCATGTTCATCAATACACTGTTTTACTTCCGTACAGTTGTGAGCATCTACTTCATGTTCACATGGTCTGTGAAATTTAAACTGCCAACCCAAGCTGGCCTTTTTTTAACGTTTCGCACTCAAACAGAGGTGCACTTCATTACCAATGAGCCACACCTGCTCACCCCCAACCTCTGTCCCTGCCAGCCCAACCGTTGCCTATTTCACATTCACACATGAAAGTCACAGCCTGGGTTAGGAGTCTGTGAGACTTTGCACTCACACAGTAGCTAACAACTCACCCTGACAGGTGAGAATCGCCCACACACACACACACACACACAGCTTTCCACTAACTCCGCTTTAGACTTATGCACACATATGAATATATATATACTTATTTTGTGTCATATAAAGAGCACAAGGCCAGAGCGGCGTTATTCTCGCTGGAAAGCAACGCTGCAGGGCAACACGGACCACTCTGTGCTAGAACAAGCCGCGGACCAAACAAACAGGGATGCGAGTGTAAACACGCTCTGGTCCTGCGGCTATTTTACCCTCCTTTTCCTTCTCTGTCCTTCCCTCCATCCCTCCCATGCTACGCCTCTTCCGCCCACCGCTACATAATCCTACAGCAGATGATGCAACAGCAAGCAGCCCTGATGGCAGCAACACAAGGCTCCTACCTGAACCCCATGGCAGCAATTGCTGCTGCGCAAATGCAACAAATGGCAGCTTTCAATGTCAACGGCCTGGTGGCTACTCCCATGACACCGTCCTCAGGTAGTCACCACGACAGACACACACACACACACACACACAAACTCGCTAACTGAATCAGGTACAAAGGTATGTGCAAACAAACAAATACACACATACACACATACACATGCGGCACTGGTCTGGAACATTCGCATCATTAGCAAGAATTATAGAAGCCGCAGTAATGTATTCATCCAAGGCCTCTCTGCTTTTGCCCTTGTTACATGTTTTAACATGCAGGCCCCATTTTCTGGGCATTGCCGGTGTCAAACTAAAGGAAGCCGAGGCTTATACGGAATGGGACACGATAGGAGAAGATAGAGGCACGCCTTGGCAGACACATTATGGTGTCTCTCTCCTTCTCCTGCTCATTATCTCTATTTTCGCCGTCTTGTCTGTCAGTCGCTCTCTCACTCCGTGTCTCTGTGACAGTGTGTGTTTTCCGGGAACACAGCCAATCCAATGACTTTGGATGCAGAGTCCTTGGCTTATACAATATAAGAGCAAAGATTTGTGTGAGATAATCCCGCACCCTAGTCTGAACTATCTTTTTGGCCCTTGTCACGAGGAGCTTTGATGGCTCGACACTAAGGAGGCAGGCCGCCTGAAGGCAGGGTCATCGCAAATGTATTAAATAAAGTGGCTTGACGCCGTACCTGGCATTTGTAAGCCACAAACCTACATATACCAGGTAATACCTATCAAACATAATCCTACATGACATAAATGCCCTTCACCTGGATTAGAAAAATAGTAAAAATCCATCTGCACAAAAGGGCACTGACAAGGGGACAGACTTGGAATCTCGCCTCAAGAGGGGAAGAAGCGGAGGCACAGGGTCCCTATATCAAATATTCAACAGATTAGCTACTTCGTCTTGTGAGTCGGTTTGGTCCCATTATTTTTTTGTGCCTCTTTGTCCCTGCGCCGCCGTTAAACATAAACGCGTAGTGCGCTACCATGACTGATTTAGTGCTTGTAGCTTTAGTTCAGACTGAATCAGTGCTAATTTAAACCAAACTACACTTCACCACCATTATGGTTCAAAAGGTATGAATTTGTGCTCATGGAGGCCAATTATTCGCCTGCTATGCCCTGGTACATTTGTCAAAAAAAAAAAAAAAAAACACTAGAAAAATACACTTCTCTTGTAGAATTCGAAGAGTGCACCCTGCAGTTTCCGTAATGACTCTGTATCTATTCGCAGGCACCAGCACACCCCCTGGCATCTCTGCCACAGCTGTGCCAAGCATAGCCACCCCTATTGGGGTCAACGGATTCAGCACTCTCCCTCCTCAGAGCAACGGGCAGCCCAACTCTGAGCCCATCTACACCAATGGTATTCACCCTTACCCAGGTGAGCCAATCAGGTCCACCAAGAAAGACACAGGACATTTGTAACTAGCTAAAGTCACGAGGCAGTTGTTCTGACCCTGACCTTCACAGTTAGCTGCTTTTACTAACGGAGGTATATGAATTATTCAAACTTTTTGAGGGTCTCGTGTAATTGGCACAATGCCAGCTCGACACGTCACGGGGGAGTCATTTAATTATATCACGTGGTTCTGTAAAAGTTGACAAAAACCCTTTTCTAATTCACACTCGTTGCTTCTTTTTTCTGATCCGATGTGAAGCGTTTAAGGCTCGAGGGCTCAATCAACGGTGTCTGCTGCAGACTTTCTGAGCAGACACCCCTGGTATCATGACAAATCCATCAGTTGACACAACTGTCCATTATCGTTGATCTGAAGCCTTATCAGTTTGTCCTCAGCTTCTCAATGTTGCCAGGGACTGATTCCTGAAGAATTGACATCAACACTCCCCTTTCCTGCATTATGCAAAGGCAGCTGCAACTGTAATGAACTACAAAGTGGTTTGTTTGGCATGTTGTTAATATTTGATGCTAACATCTGGGGGGAACAGGCATTTTGGAGAACTGAAATATGTCAACCTAAATTTCTCCCACTCCCCGTGTCATCTTACACACGGGGACGGTTCTCTGCGGCTAGGCTCATTTCTGTCTCGCTTTTTAACGTTCTCTCGATGTCTTTGTGTCTCTGTGTCCGTCCCCATCCCCTCTCTGTGTCTTCTGCTTTCATTTTCCTCATTGTCATCCCCCCTTTCTCCGTCTCTCTTTTTGTCTGTCTGCAGCACAGAGTCCAACAGTGGCCGACCCTCTCCAACAGGCTTACGCTGGCGTCCAACACTACGCAGGTGATCCGTCTCTCCTTCCTCCTCCCTTCCCCTCTTCCTTTCTGTTTGCCACATCAGTAGACACTATGACAAGTAGAGATAGCCGGACGGGCCAGCCAATTTCCTGCCGGATTAGGATGCTTTACATAAGGATTTTCAGTTGACTTGATTATACACCCACATAATAAAAAATCCTAATTCCAAAAGTACACCAAGTGCCGAGGATCTGAACCTGCCATAGCCTCCCAAAGGAGAGATGACAGGGACCTCTAATAATCACTGCTTCCTGCAGGACATCAGCTCTCATTAACATGGTGTGCGGCTCCCTCTCTTTCCTCCTGTGTCTGCGTAGTCGAGCTGCACTCTAGTCCCCATTTTCGCCATACTCTTCATGTAGTGATCCACCAGCCGAGTGGGCCTGGCCTCCCGGTCCTAATGCAATGTCTTTAACGCAACAATAGAAGAATGATTTGAGTTTTGTTGTGTCAAATATGAAAATAGAGACGCGAAAAATTTCACTCTCACTCTCCCTTTGCAACAGCAGCCTACCCTGCCGCCTATGCGCCAATCAGCCAAGCGTTCCCCCAGCAACCAACCATCATTCCCCAGCAACAGAGGGAAGGTAAGAGCGAGCGAGCGCGACCACCCAAGATAAAAGGTGATAATTGCCATGTTCCATTCTAATGTGGCTGTGCTGCTTTGAATTAGCGAGGGAGGGAAAAAAGCTGGCTGGGGAAAATGTGAGAAAAAGGTTCCCCATTTAAGGAGAAGAACATTAGCAGTGAGATGGAAAGTTACTCTGTCATTATTCAAAAACTGCACTAATTCAAACTCGCAGCGTTAGACTGCTTAATCAGTCCATTACAATGTGTTTAAGTGGTTATAAATATTCATCAGATTAATTAGCTGCATGCATAATCATTTATTACCTTTCCTGGTGTAGTGTTCGTTCTTATGCCACAGCATCAGATGTAATAAAGCATAGGATATACTGTGAAGGTAAATCACTCTTTCTGACTCCATCTGTCAGTTTCAATTATTCATCCATATGATTGTATGAGACGGCGTAGAGTGGCATGAATATTCAATATCAATAGGGTGTTTCTAACATTGCCAATAGGAAAAGTTGGTATATGTTTAAAATGTCATCTGTAGTGGGACTGCATGCCAGGGAGCAAACATGTAGGAAGAAAGTAGATAGACACAAACCTATCCTGACACGTCAGCTGCTTATTCGCCGGGCTAATTTTACACCCTCGGAAAAAGAATTGCTTTTAAAAATGTCTCATATCTCACTGCTAACTTAAAAAAAAAAAAATTTGAATTTGTAAGAACTACATAATTCATGATTACACACACACACACACACACACAGACACAGACACAAAAGCCATTTTTGGTTGAGCCAGTGGCGTGTCTCCCTGGCCTCCTCTGGGTTTTGGCTACATTCCCAGTCTCCAGGTCCGCTGTCACAGTCTGCAGCCATGAGGCACCTAAACCTGAATACATAGGCGCAGTCTAGCCTCAGCTTCATCCTCCCTCGGAAAGCTAATAATTGCAACAATGCAATCTATCAGTCTGTGCCTGTGTCAGCAAAGATAATCCCACCAAATCCCCAAATCGTATTCTTACCAGGCACATTTTACTTTACTCTTTGAAAATATGCGTCCTTTTCACTTCAGCGGAGCATCTTAGGGAGACAGTAACACTTTGAGACAGACAGCAACACTCTCTGACAGTAAATGCTTGATGATAAACAACACTTTTTTTTAAAGCCTTTAAGTCAGTGCAGCAAGGACAGTGGTTGTACCTGAATAGACCATTTTTGAATTTTGCTCAAGTTCCACGCCAACTTCACCACATCTGTCCGTGATGGCAATAATAAGCAAGAGCACTGTGTGGAATGCATCACTGCCGCCTGTAAATCGCGTGAATTGAATCATTTCAGGGTGATTCAGAGGCAAATTCCACACGTTGACTTTTTTTGTTGAACCCTAGGACTACTATTATCCAAAATGCAACACTTACTGCCGGGAGTTCGGTCAGAGATTTCGCGGTAGTGTGCTAGCAGCAGCTAATGCGGCCTTTAGCCCCCTGGCCTCAAGCAGGCATGAGTGTGTCACGTAAGATGACTTATTTCTAAACTCTGCATATCATATGTAGACTTTTAGTCTTCAGCTGACGTGGACATCAAGTGACATTGCTCGTTGCAACTTCCCAAAATACATAATAAAGCATTATGCATGAAGACTCCTTTTCTACCAGGACAAATATACAATGAATATTATAAGAATTCCATAATGTAAATAAAATAAATGTAATTATCTGATTTATTTTGTTGGAAAGAGGAATGTAAAAGGTCTCAAATGATTATTTTTGGATATTTTGTAGATATAACAAAAAAGTTGATGAGTAAATAATCAATTTTATCATATCACTATTCTTGGTACAAGGTAAACTGATCTTTACTGGTAAAATAGCAATTTATAAAATATATATTTAAAATGTACGAAGTAATGGTTAGTGTACAAAGTGTTTTATAAAGTTTAACGTTAATCTCTATTTGGTAAGATTGCGGTTGTCGGATTTGGTACTCATGCTGATATCCACTCAGTGTCACCAACATGCAGAAGTTCAAGGACGGAATCAGTCTTTTTCCAAACAGCTAAAAGAATTGTGTCATGAGGTAAAGCGAGGACTTTATAAATAACTATGCAGTTACTATGCAATTTCCTTTTGTATTCTATACAAAACCTAAACCTAAACAGACAGAACTAAGATTCAGTCCTTAACTGTAAACATTTTATTTATTTTTTAAATCGCCACTTTGTCATCTCGTGGGTGTGCGCGTGTCCTCTATCTGGCCGAGGGACAGCAGCAGCCACCACTGCAGCCTTCTTATCAGCCTTCTCAGCAGCCGCAGTCTCATCTCATCGAGCTATCACCCGGAGCAATGAGACAGGAGAGAATGCAAGCCAGGCAGCCAGGCCGCAAGCACACTGTCCCCGAGTCCATCACGTCTCTCTCTCTCTCTCTCCAGCTCATGCCTCCCTCAATCCAGATTGGCCTGTACAATATGTGGCAGCTGGGTGGATGAGTGTGGAGGGATGGAGAGAGATTGGAACGGTCCTACTATCACAGAGTAATTGGGACAAAAACTTGGCGTGTGCTCTGCCTCCACCTCCCATCTCTTTTCTTTTTTTTTTTTGTCCCCGTGTTTCTCTTTCTCACTACAACCGTCTTTGTCTTTCACTTCAAATCGACCCCTCTGATTTTTTTCACCCTTTTTATCTTCATGTGGCTCTCTTGTTTTACTTTTATCTATGTTTACATGTGCGCTAAAACCGCCCCCAAAATTGTAAGTCAAGTTTAAAGGTTTTGGAATCTCACATTTAAAAAATGGGATTCAAATGGGAACCATAACAAAAAGAGATTAACAAACATCATGAATGCTGCATGGATCTCTAGGGTAAATATATACATTGCAGATACTAAGACTAAGAAAATGTAAGATAAATAGATAAAAAGAAACTAAAGGAAGCACGTGATGCTTTAATATACAACACAATATATGCAGAGAGGGAAATAACACTAAAACATGAACAAGGAATGATAAATGCAAGTTAGGAGCATCACAGAACACACACAAGTATATATTTATGTGCTATATCATGTATAATATCATCTGGGAACTTCTACTAAAAGAGGATGAAGGAGTTTACTCTATGATGAAAACAACTAATAAAATAAAAATATTTGTACTGCAGGTAACATCATCAGTATGTGGCGTTGACACGGCTCGTGCGCTAATTGGATTTTTGTCCTGATTGCTTTATTGAGTCATTTTTCCACGTGTGTTATTATGGTCAGCCTTCTCTTTTGCTCTGTTTATGCCCCCATTTAACCTCCTGTTGTCTTTTTCTCATCAACAGGGCCAGAGGGTTGCAACCTGTTTATTTATCACCTGCCGCAGGAGTTCGGGGATGCAGAGCTCATGCAAATGTTCCTGCCTTTTGGTAACGTCATCTCGGCCAAAGTCTTTGTGGACCGAGCGACCAATCAGAGCAAATGTTTCGGTGAGTGAAAAAAAAAAAAAAACACAGAGAGGCAACGGGAAGCAATGCACGGGTGCTCCCTGGGTGTATCACACAGGCGAGGTGATGGGGCCTGAGTGTGTCGTGAGACGGTGGATTGGTCCGATTGCCTATGAAGCAGGTCAAACCCACCTCGAAGCCTCCGCATAGCTACCGGCCCGCCGTCTTTGGACACATCCACTCATCTCGCTCTCACAACCACAATCAGTGTCCATCTCCCCTTCCTCTGAATCCTTTACCGAGGCGAAAAATAATTTTCCCAGACAGCCCCAAAATCTGTAGCCGGGCAACAAGCGGCGCCCCCCCCCCCCCCCCCCCACCGTTCCTCCGCTCCTTTTCTCTTGCCTCCCACACGGAAAAACCAATTCATCAGGGTGGAGGCGATGCAGGTGGAATCCATGGGCTTAAAGAGATAATAATAGACTGGTGTGGGCCCTACTGTTGATTCAGTTGGACAGTAGCACCCTGGAGACGGGCGGAGGGAGAGCGAGACACAGACACAGAGAGAGAGAGAGAGACTCCCAGCATTGGCTCTTAGTTTCTCTTCAACACGGCCCGCCTATGAGGCTTTCTCTTCCCGTCTTCCCTCGTCTGTCTCGGGACTCTCTCTCTCTCTCTCTCTCCCTCTGCGTGCGCCGCTGTAAACATATGCCGCTTGCTATTGGTATACATCAGACAACAAGGGAGAAGGACAAAGGGGCGGTGACCTCATCAGTCTCACTGGCTTATTATGGCTTGTAATTAAGATCCCGGGCTGAAAAACAGCAATTTAACCGATGATTCTTTTGTGGGAAGTTTTTTTTTCTTCACTCATTTCTCCTTCCTTTTTATAGCAGAAGCCCCGGGGCTTCCTTGTAAGACATTAACAAATTAGACAGAAGATGCTGTGCATTAAAGGGGATAAGTTATTAAGTCAAAGAATGTGGAACACTTCGTCTTAAAAATGTGTGAGTTTAGCCTCGCTGATGTGGTAAATTTACATACTGTACATGTGAAAAAACACACGCCGGGTAAAGTAAGAAAATACATGGACTGCCCGATGAGTTTTACATTCCAGACATGTTTCTATTGGCCTTGTGCACGTTGTTGTGAAGAAAACATGCAGCGCTGGAAATCAACAAGAAAATGTTTTATACAAACTGACAGAAAGCCAGTTACCTCGTTGTTAGTTGGGGAAATGTCCAAAGCATTGAAGTATAATACAACATTTCTGATAGAAGTACATCAATCAAACAATCAGCAACGATGACCAGCGTGCTGTTACCACCAGTAATAATCCACTTTTTTTCTATCTTCTTCTAATGAAATCTAAAAATGTGACTATTTTAAAATCCAGAAAGTTCAATAATATCTTGCATACGTTTAAATGAAATACTTTCTTTCATCACTTCTTGTGAATTTCAACAGAAAGGTTGAGTGACGTTCGATGAACATGTTTTTCGGCAGCACAGGTGAACTCCTTTTTGGGATGTAGAGAGAAGACAACCAGACATCCCTCGTTGAGCCCGAGTGTTTACACGGAAGCTTGGAAACATGAATATGATGAAAAGGTCACAGGAGGAGCTCTTCAAGCGTGTTCTTATAAAAGATGTATTTCTGAAGTAGGATTTGGAGTATGCTCTTCAGGGATGCATCACTGTCAATTTGGACCGATATCTCTTCAGTTTGGAATTTCTATTTGATTTGCAATAAACTGGATATGAATATTTGACGTGGCGTGAGATGAAGGAACAAGTTTAGCGATTTATAAAAATGAAAGCACGTATTAGGTATTATTTTAGTCTTATTAGTTAAGGATGCTTTATTGAGCATGTGTAGATGTGCGTACTGTGTAACCCATAAACAACAACTGTTGAGGGGCTTTGGCGTCGTGTTGAAAGAGGTAACATGGGACACAATTAATGAAAATCAAATTAGCCTTTATCCTCTTTGTTTAGTCCCCCATCAACACCTGCACATGTAAAAGTGAGTTGATGGTAATTGATCACATGGAAGTCGACCGCCTCGTTGGCAGAGTGGCGAACTAGTTGCAGCAGAGCAGAAGAAAGCCGTTGATGGTGTTCGAACCAAAGCTTCGCCTCCAGACTGCAGCCGCCTCTAAGAAAAGGTTTTCATGAGACCAAACCAATGATGTTTGCAACCTTTGTGTGTGTTTTACTAAATATGCATGGCATTGCAAAGCATGCAGACATTCTGCTACAACGTACAGCTGATGTGAGAGCCACACTTCAACCGCTGGCGTTTAGGGCATCAAAGATGTAAAACATTAAAAAGTTTGTGGGCACCAGCAGTTGCTGGGTCCCCTCTCTCCATACTTTGACCCCAAGCATCCTATCTCGTTCCTTGGCATGTTGGATGTAAATGTGAGGTACGGAGATTCGTTAAAGCCGGGGATAGTGTGTGTGTTTGCGGGATTGGGAAGGGATCACTGCCAACTGACAGGCCCTTCCCTGCTCAGTTTGTTTAAAAGGTCTGTAAAAGCAGCAGCCTTATCTTACCCCGCGCTGACAAAAGCCTGCCCTCTTCCCCCCAAATTAAATTGGACCCGTAGCGGTGTGATCAAATCAGCTGGCAGGCGGAAAATTCGGGCCGTCAATCACAGAGGTGCCTGATAAGAGCAGGCAAGGAGTCCCGGCGTGGAAAGCTGTGGGCTCATTCCGCCTCGACACCCAGGTGATAACTCAGAGCAGCAGGCACCTCCGTCCTGCACACCTTGCTGCCAGCATCTCGCCACGACCCCCCCCGTGCCCTTTACTCTTTACTCCGACGCAGGCTCGGTCGCACCCGGACATGCGGCTCCTCGGCCCGCTTGCACAGCTAAAACAACACAGGTCCCAAAAAGCCACGCAATATTCTCGCTTATCTTTGAACACCTTTTCATGTTTTTTTGGGGGGGGGGGTTTAGACTCGCGGCTCCCAACAGCTCTTCCTCGTTTGATTTTTAATATCTGTGTTATGAGCCTTTGTGGTAATTCATGTAATCTTTTTAATTCAAAGATTTTCAATTAATCCGTGGAAAAGAGAAAACAAAGAGCTATTGTTGTGTCATTGTTGAGAGTTAAAAGGGTCTTCTTCTCCCCTCTTTTTTTTTTTTCTTTCATCTCACCTGTCTTCTCCCCGCTCCCTTTCTCTTCACTCTGTTTCTCCCTCATCTCTTCCCCATTCTTCTCCCCTCATGTGTTGTTTCTTCTTTTTTCTTCTTTTTTTTCCGCCCCCCCCGTCTCCCTCCCGTTCTGTGTTCTTGTCTCAGGCTTTGTGAGTTTTGATAACCCGTCCAGTGCTCAAGCCGCAATCCAGGCCATGAACGGCTTTCAGATAGGCATGAAGAGGCTGAAGGTGCAGCTAAAGCGGCCAAAGGATGCCAACCGACCTTACTGACTCGTCTGCTGTCCGTACCCAGGTATAATTACACCCGTGCCGTACTTTGCAATGCTATGTCTGTTCTAAAACTAAGCAACCACTCACTTGGACAGTGCACGTCTTGTTGCTGCAGTAGATGGGACTATCTGAGAGTCCATGGGCTCAATTCCCCCGTTTAAATATTTTGCTAAATCATAAGAATGAAGATGTCGGAAATTATTTTAAAGATTTGTATTCAACTATAAATAATTGAAAGCTCAACTCAATGAAAGACAATTATAAGGCATTTAAATACCTTTAGAACTCTTTGTGGTGAGGGGACAAACCTGGAAATGAACTACGCAAAGTGTCCCGGATTCTGACCAGTACAGAGTTGTATCACCAATAATTTGAATTAAAAGACCTCTGTTGAAATATAGATACATGACAGGCTAGTTTAAATGCACAATTCAATAAAATACGTAGGTTCTCTCCCATTAGGTGTGGAGGCGGCAGGGCACTGCACACTGCTCCATGGGTTTAAAATCTGATTTGTAAATGCAGGATGCTCCGGTACAAGTTTATGACATCATGAATACCCAGCTGTCCATAAATACAAGTCCACTGAGGACGGCGTTGAGAACCGATGCAAGTTCTTAAACCATAAATTCACGAAACCAAATAGCAGATTTATAATACAATAACTTTTTACATGAATAACGATGAGCATGATGAGTGAATAAATGTTTAATGAAAGAAAAGTTTGTGCTCACAGAAATAAATCAACAGAAAGATGATTAATGGAAAAGCACTTAGTGGGTCTGCAAACTGCGGTGGCACCAAAACAAACCGCAGTGAGCACCGCTCGGTTCAGCTGAAACAGTCATAGTCCGTTCTCTCATCTATTGTTTGCCAACAAACAGACAAGGAAAGGTTTACGCATTAAGATGGTTGTGGTATGGTCATTTGAACTTGTTCCTGAAATGAGTGCACGTACTCATATATCATTTTATTCAACTGTAAAATAAAGAGATAGAAATATACAGCTAGTAAAATGCCAATTTAAACATCCATGTTGGAAATGTATTGTGTGGCGCTGGGGAAAGTGTCCAAACAATGCCAGTGGTTACATATATCGCTAATTTAATACTGAATACTAAAATGTTTATGTAAAATATGCTCTATTGAAATCACACTTATCCACTTTAGAATAGTTGGTAACCATGCCACTTATTGGGTAAAACATTTGTATTGATGGCTGTTTTTTATTAAGTTTGCATTTACAAAGTTCAGCAAACACGGGAGGATTCACACATGTGTGAACACATATATGTATATAAATATGTAGCATATATATATATATATATATATGCTGATAAGATATCTAGTGCCAGATATCTTTAATATCTAAAAGTTCCATGTTCGTGCCCTTTAAACTCAAAGCTTTCATACAAATAACTAAAAAATATGTTTGACTCAAAGTGTCACCATCCTTCAATAAAGACTAATTTCACAGTGTCGGGCTTGATTTAAAGAATCATCACCCATCTTTTACAAAGTGCAGCTGCCAGTGAAAAATAATACGGATGTCTGCTCTCTTTGCACAATTGCCAAGACAACTTTTCATTAGAATAGCATACGCCTGGATTATATTCCTCCATAAATAAAAGCGGGGGTAATACCATTTGTTTTTTTTTAGAGTTGACTCTTTAAAAGCCACAAGATGGCATTAATGGAAGGTGGTATGCAATACAAATGATAGATGCTCCTTTTATCTCTTGCCTGATAGCATTTGAATGGGGCCTTGTCCTGCAAATTGAAGAGAGGCTTTCAGAGCAGACACCCTCAAAAGGGTGGGGGGGGGGGGGCAGGGGGGGGGGGGGGGTTGAGGGTTTGGACTTTGATTTAATATTGAGCATCAATGAGGGACAAATGGAAAATATCCTGCAGCAGCATTGGGTGACCGGGCAGTCATTGAGATGTACTCAGACATTTGAGTCAATGATATTCTCTCACTTTATAAAGTGAAGCGTGTGCGGTGTGTGGTGCACCGCGTTAGTGCTTTTGTGTGTTTTTTCATCTGCTCCTTCATCTCTGGTCTGGTTCAATCTATATTATTCTCCTGTTAATACACCACTTCTGTTGTTGAGGTAAGGGAAACGTATAGCCCAAAAACAAGAAGAATTTGATGAAAATATTAAGAAAATACCACTGGGTTTCTGAAGCCATTTCCTGTTTTTTTTAAAGTTTACATAAACCATGAAGCAGGTTGGATTTGAAATATTTCTGCAATCTACTTTAAATAACTTTTTTTTTGTATTGGCATGCATTGCCTTGTATTGCGAAAGACGGTACATTGAGTTCTTGAGCAAAAGTATGAAATAAGTAAAGTTCAACTGTTAGCGTTTCTAAATCCAACCAAGTTAGAATGATGAAAAACTTTGATGAAGCCTGAATGATGAATTGTGTTCCTTTAGGTAAGAAAAAACTTCAAAATGTAGATAACTCCAGAAGCTTCTTTTTTTTTCTTCTAATACTGACGATTTCGCTTTGAAGTGGAATTAAAAACACCATCAGACAGCATTCTCTTCTGCTGGTCTCAGGAGCCCTGCTCTTCTGAAATTGCGTTCTGTGTCTTAAAGATAAACTTAATGCAAAAAAGCTGAAGCATTGACTGTACGGCCACCCTCATAGCAAACAATGCAAGGCAAATCCAATTACTGTAGACAGGAAAAGTTTCTGAAATATGCATTTCTGCCTTAAGGGTTATCTTTGTGAATATGAATACATCAATTCAACCTTTTAACCTGCAAATTGTCAGCCTGAGAATATTTCACCAACACCTGGAAGCGCAAGAAAAGGATCCGCTTTGAGCTGTGTTGAGGATTATATGTTTGTCTTTTTTCTGTTTTATTTGTCACCTATTTTCTGTATTACTTAACGGTACCAACCATGCATTAAAACTTCATTTTATTCGGCAGGCACAATATGTGAGAGTGTGGTTCAAATGTGGAAAGGGTGCTTTGAAGTCTGACTTTTAAGGCAAAGAAAAATCCCACTGTTTCTTTCCTTCTTTTGCACCCCGAAAACCAACCTGGCAACCTGACATGGCCAATCACAGTGGGAGCTGGCCTTTCTTCGCTATAGCCACCCCCGCCCCACCCCCCCCCACACTCCCTCACATCCCCCCATACCTGTCATGGGGGCCAGGTTCCCACAGCTGTAAGTTGAACCCATGGTGTCATTTTATTTTGGATGACGTCATGTGGTGGGACTGTGACTGCGTTGCATGACGTGGCGTTAATTGATGTCTCTGAATCTCTTTATATTCTGCCCTCCTTTTTATATACTGTACATTGTACATATTGGCAATTTGTGGAGTGCAGTAAAGCGGCGCCTCTCTTGGCTGGTACCTGTTGTTCATAATGTAACGATGTGATGACTCGTTGGTTGGTTATTACTGGAAGTGGCCTTTAACCCTTTGTGCTATTTGTACCGTGTGCCCTTGTGGTGTTTCACTTTCTCTTGTGGGGTTCATGTGTATCGATGTACAGTATATTCTTTCTCATTTCTTCACATTCATATCAACGGTGTTTTCTTCGCAGCAAACTTTGATTCATAAGAACAAAAAAGTTTGAATCGTGGCACACAAAAAAAAACAAAAAAGCGCCTTTTTTCTGACTCCGATCGACAGCTGTTTAGCTTGATGGCCAAGTTGACCCTACGTTTGTTTAGCCAATTAAATCCCCACCGTTCAGGCGGAGAGAGCATAGGCAAATGTTGACACTCCACTTCTCCTTGGATTTCATCTGCGCAGGGAGTACTTCTGCTAGATTGTTTTGTTTGCCGAACATGAGGATCACTTCCCATTTGTTTATTTATGAGGGTTCCAACCAATTCCGCTGCGATAGCAGAGCCTGCAGGTACCCGCCGCAGACACCACATGGCCAAAATACGCCCACCGTACGGCACGCATTGGATGTACAATGGAACAAAACACCACTACCTGTGACACTGCTGGCTGTTTCTCAGTAGGATGACGCCACCAGATCATTTCTTTCACTCCTCATTTCTTTCGGGCTCGGAGCAGAGATAACTCACTCGCTCGGTAAGAAGAAAGGGCAGCAAACATTTTCACAGTGAAAGAGGTCCCCTTCTTTTTTTTTGTTGTTTTGCAAGTGAGGTTCAGGTTCAAATGAGAGTCGGTCGTTCTCATCGAACTCGTGCTGCCTTATTCTTTCAGAAGCCTCTGCCTCCCGGAGTCCGTCCAATCAAATCAAGGGCTTGTCTAGTCGGTGAAAAACCGTGAGGGATCAGGTCTTTCTTGCATCATCTATGTTTCCAGGTGTCTTTTATGGAGGTTTCTTTTTGTTTTTTTCAAGTAGGTAGCGGTGGTGGGAGGGCGTCCTACTGGGATGAAAAGCTGGTGTAAAAAAAAGAAAGCCTTTGTTTTCTGGCAAAGTTGGATGGTGAAATAGTTGTGATGTTTAGAAATAAGCTGTTTACTTGGAGAAAGGGTGGTGGTAGGGGGGGGGGGGGGGGTTATTTTAAAGCCATTGTGTGTTTTTCTGCTCTCCACTAGTATACAGCGCCAGCGGCTTAGAAGACAAGGCATCTGTAACACTGACTGCTGTTGAGTGCTTTATGTTGCTAATGGCTGGGCATCTCTTTGGCACACACAGGGAAGAGAAAAAAAAAGTCCTATGATGAAATGGTAACAAGCTCATTTACAGGGATGGAAAGGTAGAACAAAGAGGGTCTGGTCAGCGTGTTCCCGTCACAGCGTCGGCCCCCTTTCATCTCCGCTCACTCAGAGAGCGATTCGCTGTGATTTCGTAGCCTTTCTTCACCCACATCAGAGTTCACAACATATTAGGGATGATAAGGCTGTAAACTAGGTCTTTGTTTAGCGACGCAACGCGGCATTTCAAGTCAACACAAAGGCTGGGTAGATGTGAGTTTGGCTTTTTAATGGGATTCTAATTAGAGGCCATTTGTTCAAATATGTCCTGTTTTTGTATTGGACGACCCGTGTTTTTCCCGTCACAATAACGAGCCTATTTCGATCCCTGCACTTCTCGTCATGTATCCTTGTTCTGATGGTAGTTTGTTTGTAATTAATTACCTGCCAGGTGAATGACAGCAACATCTCAAGACAACATTCCGTGTATTGCTTTCAAGCAGGCGGGATGAAGTCAGTTTAAATAAGGCCGTCGTTACATTAATGCTGTCACGGTGTAGATGTCTGTTCCATATGGTTAAAACACAAATTTCCCACCCCACCTCGAGCCCACTTATTTCTGGCTTTGATTGACACGCTCCTCTTTTTCTTTTTTTTTTCTTTCTTCTCCTACCCGTCTGTTTTTCATGCTGTTGGCTGTGCCTGTCAGTCTGTGTGATAACCGGGAGCCAGCAACCCTGAGCATGTTTCCGGCAGTCTCACTGAATCCACTCTCCTTATTCCCCTTCCCCTCTCTCTCTCACTCTCTCTCTCTCTCTCACTCTCTCACTCTCTCTCTCTGTCACAGGATGAAGGGCCACAACACCTTATTTCCACAAGTGCAGTAAAAGTACAAAGACTTCTTGCTCTGCTACATATCATGAAGGAAGGGTGGCCCCTTGATCCAGCTGGAAACCTGCTGAAAGATTGGGTGACTGAGAGAGGGATCCCAGAGTTTGTGTTTTTTGTTTTTTTTTCTCCTTTTTTTTTCGCAAATGCCTTCTTTTTTTTTGCTTTGCCGTTCGTGGAAGAAGATATTTTGCAGAGACCAACTTTTTGCTGCTGTTTTTTAGACATGATGGGGAAAAAAAAAAAAACTTTATAGACTCATTATGCTCAAAGCATGCATACTGACACAAGATATAGGTAAACATCCATAAACACAGATAACAAAACAACAAACACACACATTTCAAAACTACAAAAAAAAGAAAAAGGAAAAAAAAAAAAAAAACTTTGTACATGTATAAATACGTGCAAATGCCAACTGGAGTACTGACCCAGACACAAACGCGTGTGCATACACACACACATACACACAAACACACACACCAGCCTGCTGCCATTTTGGTTTTTGTGCCTACACAGGTGTTGTGCTCTGTGACAGGGCAAGCTCTGGATCAAGAAGAAAAGGAGAAAAAGAAAAGAAGAGGAGGAGAGAGGAGGAGAATCCAGGATAATTTACATGCATCATTCCTTAGGAAATAGGGACCAAAGGACTAAACGCTTTTTAAAAGAATATAAATATATAAATATATAAATATATATTTAAAAAAACTCATACCGTGTAGCTGCAAGTATTACAATTTACTCGTAGTAAAAAAAAAAGAAATCATTAAATCAATATCCAGTGGCCTACTGTACGTATAAAAGAAAATGGAAATAATGTATAAAAAAAAAGACATGGCATCGTAGTATAAGGGTTGATCTTTTGCTCTGGATGCAGATTTAGCACCAGGTTGTAGATTAGTGAAATAGTGTAGAAAAAATGTAGATTTGGTAACTTTTGCTGTTGTTTAAAAAAAAAAAAAAAAAAACTTGAAGTTGTAATGAAAAATGGGCAGAAGGGGGCAACGGGAGGGTGGGGGGGGGGGGGGGGGATGGGGAAGTTGGACATTAATCTGCCCCTGTGAGCAACGACTCTCTTTTTCTTGGATGTTAAGGTGCCACTGGATATCTCGCTCATCATGATGTATAAGTCACCGCCCTCTCTGACAGCTACGAACGGACTGTTCTGGAAAAAGACGGGAGAAGAAGAAAAAAAAAAATGAAGAAAAGACCGAACTTACTAACCGTCTGTGCTGGACAGGGTGCCGACGTTTGAGGCTTCTCAGCAGCCTTTTGTGTTCAAGCGACAATCCACTGTAAAGACCAAGCAAAATGGACACGGGGAGTCTTTCTTTTCGTTTTTTTTTTTTTTCGTGACCTTTTTGTATTGCAACTAGGAGTGTGAATTATGAAGCCACAAATTGTTTGAAAGGGTGACGGTTCCACAAAGAGGAACGGACAAATGGATGGTCGCGAGGGCAACAGAAAAAAGGGGGACGAGGAGTAAGATGACAGCTACTGAAACTGCCAGCAGAGTGAACTCAGTATATAAATAAAATGACCCCTCATGGCGTTGGCATACTGTCAAAAGCAAAGCATTCATGTTGTAAACAACCAGGAGTTATATGTGTGTCCACTGGAGCTGCTGCGAAAACCCCAGAATGAGAAACTGCCTCTTGTCTCTTGGGTAGATACAAACACACACTTCTTTAAAGACAAACTGGACTTTACTGTATCGATGGCAAAAGGAGTGCAGGCTTTTAGAGCTCATCTAGCTCTGTCGGATATAATGTTAATTCTACTATTAACATGTTCCCTTCAACTGCTTTCTTCATACATTACGCATGAAGCATATGGAGTAAAACACTTTTTCTTTTTTTTTAAAAGCTCTGTTTAAACAGACAATCTAAATAAAATCTAGCAGTCGCCCTTAAATATCATCCAGCACGTCTGCAGCCTCTTTGACGCTGACGCCAAACAGGACGGTGTAAATATAAACTGTCATTTACTTTGGCGGTTCTGGGAGCACGCTCCTCTCTGAAAGCAGATCGATATATTTGCAATGATCTTAGAGAGAGAGAGAGAAACAATCCTGCATCAGTCGCTCTGTTTCCTTGTAAAAACGCCAGCTCACAACTGTGCACCCGGCTCTTTGAACGCTGGCGGGAAAGAAAACGAGAGGGAGGTAAAAGGGAGGAAGTCAACACAAATACCACCGATGAGATCCTTTAAATTCGTGCTCCTCCAGTAGGGGAAATTACAAGCTGTAACATGCTCCTGGTGATAAACACTATGTGTGTGCTATACGCTTAAAAAAAAACAGGAATAAAAAGTTAAATGTACCAGAGTTTGGTAATTTAGACTCTGTTCCAAAAAGAAGCCACGTATGAGACTCCTCTCCTTCCCGATCCCTTTCTCTTTCTTTCTTTCTTTCTTTAGAGAGCAGAGCAAACCTATATTTCAAATCACTGAAGGACGGACTGATGAAATGTACCTGCAGGTTCACCCCACTACAATTCTTTGTCATTTGAATGAGCAGAAGGTCTTGATTTGATATCAGAGTGCCACGTACCGCCTCCTCTTTCCCCCCCCCGACCTAAAAGCAGAAAAAAAGCAGCCCAACTGCTCAGCCGCCGTCCCATTGGAACAACATTTTTAAAACCCGGCTAATGCCTGTACTCACTGGCCTTCAATTATCGCCTGCACCGTATTAGACATGCTATTTCACCTTTTCCTCTAATCGCACCGTAATCACCGGCCTCTATACATTAGCTGCAACCGAGTGAAAAATCACAGCGATAATTACTTGGACCAAATGACGGGCGAGATGGTCCCCCGAATGCACATGGATGACAGAAGGAAGATTAGAGAGAATTATGTTTGTGCCTACTCCCTGGCAAGGCTGCTGACAGCTGACCTGGCACCAATAATACTGTTGAATTCCCCCGAAAAGACGATAGATAGACGTGGGATGGAACCTCCCATATCATCAGTGCGGTCCTAACATTGCACAGCAGATTGACATTACCTAAAAGTTTTAAGAGATACGTGGATGATTAAAAGTATGAAACGTTTTTTTTTTTTTTCCTTTAGCACAAACGTAGCAACAGTAGCTGCTTAACAGTTTCTGCAGAATCCTTCAGTTCCGTAGAAGGATATGCACTTTGGCCTGGGTTGTTGTGCTTCTCCTTTCAGCATGCAGTTGAGTCTCAATAAGTAGCCACACATTTATACACTAAAAGTACAATCCTTTCTTCGCTGTTATCCCTGCTGGGACACCTGCAAAGCACACAACTGTGGATTTAGATATTAGAATTTGTGTTGCGGTAGTTCTTCAGAAAAATGAAATAAATGTAGGGTAAAAGTCCGTTGTCCTTCTCAACCGTTGTTAGAATACCTGCGAGTGCGGCTCTGGACATGAACCTTACCTTATATCACAAACCGTAGCAGTTGCCACTGCTAATGGCAGGTTGAGTCCCCCAGTGAGCTTAAACCCAGCCTCGCCCGGGCGTCATGCTGTCGCCTTGGCTTACAGTGCAGTGTTCACGTAGCTTCTCTGCTATGCCAGGGCTAAATCAGGCAACGTGAAATCAACACTTTAAACAAGGGTGCTGTTATTACTTCAACACCCCGGGGGAGGTTGTTACTGGAGGGAAGTGCATTATGAACAGAAATAGCTGTGAAAAATGCATCGGAGCTACCAAAACAACGAAAAAAAAAGGGTTTTTTTTTAGAGCTTTTCATTCCCCCATTTATTGGCACAAGTGTATGCCATCCCAGCTCACAGCCTCTGTCTTGTCTGCTTTTAGCCCAGGCCACGTTTCACCTCCAAGAGCGATGACAAATGCTCACCCACGGGGCACCCACCAGGCTGCAGCCCAAACGTTACTGGATGTTTGTCCTCCAATTTACAAACATAAAAATCTAACATGACATTTTAGCCGAAAAGAACTTGCAACAAAGAGCATAATTCGTCGTGAGAGTGCAAAGTTTAGCACAACACAGAAAATGAACAAGGCAAAGTCAAACATAATGCCCTTTATCCTTTATCTTCTCAGTGCTCGTGCAACCTCCAACATTTAGCATCTAAGCAGTCCAACCAGTTCTCTCACATTGAGTATTCAGACCACTTGCTTCTCTGACTCTGATGCATTCACGCACTCGGACCCCACATCATTAAATTAGACAGGGGTGGAGTTATATACTGTATGCACACAGTGCACGCATGTCCTCGGGTCAGTCCGTCAGATGATCCTTAGAGGGACCCAGCCAATGGCGCGCTGCGCGGAGAACCGCTAGAGCATGTCTATGAGTCTCTAACCCCCCTGGGTGCAGAACACTCACCCTAAAATAGCAGCGATTGTCAAGGAAAGGAAGTGAAATGTAATTGACTGAAAGTGGAGAGATAATTAAAGGAACCTGTTGGACAGGAGGAAAGAAATGAAGGCCTCTCGCTTAATAGCTGCTTTGGGAGTGAGCTTTTCCGTCATCTCACGTCGACACACAGCAGGTTTTGCTGTGGAAATGAGATTTGGCATGGAAAAAATGTGGGGCGGGGGGGGGGGGGGGGGGGTGCTGTACTGTGCTAAACTGAAACTCCACAAAATCACTCCCAATACTCAGGGCGTCGGGCGCTATGATGTCATGATCAGTGGAGAGGATCAGAGCCTTGCCTTACCCCTGATCCTGAGGGAGGTCGAGCAGAATTACTAATATGAGGTCAGTGCCATGAGATTGTGTAAGAATTGTGCTTTGGATTTAAAGTGTCCAGATTCCACCAAGCAAACAACAGATATGCCACCCGACACCCGAGGACGCACAGTGAACCGCTGGTAGTGTGCAATTATGTTTAACAGCATGGCTGACAGTGATGAGGACAAATACTTTTTTGTTAAACTTTTTATTCCTTTATGTAAATAGCCTATTAAATGGAGAACAAAAAAAAAATGAAGAGCAGTTGAAGGCTGTATAGCAGCGTGTGTTGAGAAGCCCCCCAACTCTGTGGGACAATGATGTCACTATAAAATGTATCCACAGCAGTGCAGGGATCAAGGAGATTTTGGTTGCTTTAAGCCCATTAAGTTTGGGCTGTGAACATGCATCCTACAAACCCTAAGCGTCGGACCGAGGGCTTAGAGAGCATTTGCCTTAGTGTCAAACTTAAGCCACAGCCCCGAAGTGATCCGTTAATTAAGATTCCGTGTACACCGACACGTCATGATGTTTCTGACAGAAGAAAGATCGCCTGTGCAGTAATTGGATTAGTCCAATTGGGGCTGATGAACAGATATGACAGCGACGGTAGAGTTCATCCATCTGCATGCTTTCCGCTTGACAGTGCGACAAAAACAAAAAAAGAAAAGAAGCATAAAGGCCACCAAAACGCTTTTTTAAAATGCTTTCGAAGTGAAGGTTTTGGCTTTACGACATTTAAAGGAGGCAGTTTCGCAAAAAAAGAAATCACCACGTGACAGTTTGTTCAACATGTACATAAATCATTTAGGATTCAGTCATTAAACACGCGGTGGAACCCATGTGTAAGTAGTTAGGCTGAGATCCCAGAACCCTCAGCCAGTTTGACCCACACACAGCCCTCCTGATACCACTCCGTTACACCTGTACATACAATATAGCTTATTTTTCAATTCTGTTGAACCTTCTTTACAGGCCATGCAATAGATCATGTTGAAACATTTTAAAAAATGAAATAAAAGTTTATATATTTCAGTGAAACTACGAGTGGGAAACTATGGAATAACACTTATTTAGTGAAGCACTGATGTATAAAATGGGATTTTATACTTATGTTGGTAAATGGTTTTTCCTCATCTCTTTTGTTCATGGTATTTTCTTCTGAGGCTGGGATTGACCCAATGTCATGAGGTTTGTTCATATGAACTTTGCTAACTGAAAGATGTTAAATCAATACAATAATTAAAAACTGCATTGTAAAAGGTGGTACAAGTCATGTGGACTAAAAAAAAAAAATACTCCATTGCACAGTTGAGTTCAAAAGGAATTACTATTGCATGTTCAAAACAAATCCCATTAGAGGCCGTTTTTTTTTTTTGTTTAAAAGGAAAAAAAAGACATACAAAAACAAAACAGGAATCAAACTTTGCAGTCAGATTGGTTTTGAGAACAATGCCGTCATATCTCACAGTGGTTATGCCATGGATCATTTCCTCTAATGTTTTTCTTCTTGTCTTTCCCTGTCACTGTGAAATTGTGTTGTTTCATTCCAGCACTATCTTTTATTTATTTATTAGAAGGGTTGGTGGTTCTCATTGTCATATCTGATTTTAACCTCCGTGTTTTAACTTATGGGAAGCCTCCACAGTTTGTTATCTAATGTGACTCAATCCACTGAAGGCGTTGTACCAACAGTAGATAGTGCCACTTTGCTTTACTCCAGTCGGGTTGAAATGTTAATGTGAGAAGGGAATTCTCCCTTAAACCCAGCCTGTTCCCTCTGACAGTACTACCTGTGAGCAGTGGTCATAAACACATTTTTGGGGATGCCAAATGTTCTATCTTCAAAAAGTAATCTGTAATCCGTTTCCAAGTCAAACACTTTGCCGGAGTCAGCTTTGCCTCGAGCCCATTCTGACACACACAAAAAAAAAGAAAAGAAAAAGAAAAGAACGAGGTCTTTCGCCTCCATTTCCATTGGTTGCCAGGACCAAAAAAACGTAAACGCACTCAGCTAACTGAGCACTTTGCGCCAATCAAGCATTCAATGAGAGCCTTTTAAGAAGAATTCACTTCAGTCACAGGTGATTTTGCACTGTGGACCTTTGTGTCATGAACCATTGCATTCCCAGCTTCAATACCTGCTCCTTTGTTCCCATGCAAAATGAATTATTCATCATGTATTTGGGTATTTCTATTTCCAAGGAACGGAATAACCATATATTTTATTATTTTCCTCGAACAAACTGTTTTCTTTTTGTGTCAAACAGAGATGTGATTTGAAATGGCGTCGGCGCGGATCTGTTTCCCTGATTCGGGGTGATATCTCCCATAGTGCTCCTGAACTCTGTAGTTCTCTAGTTCATTATATTCTGCTTAGACTAAAATAAAGCACAGTCCTGTAGAAGATTTGTCCTGTTTTTGTCCTTCCTTTTCATCTACCCAGCAGAGCTCCATCAGATGATTCCTCCAGGTTTGAATCCGTCGTGGCCGCGCAAAGTGTTCGGGGTCCTCTTGTCACTTGGATTGTGGAGGGAATGCATTTAGGACATGCCATTGTATTAATTGAGCTAACAGCACTAACCATATCCGAATACAAAATTAGATGAGATGGTTAGAGGAAAACTGTTTAAAAAGGGCGAATAATGCATAATAAATGGAAGGGAGATTGGAAGAGGGAGGGGAATAAATTGCGAATTGATTAAAGGGAAATGGATATTCAGCTCTTGTCTCGAGGAGCTGTTATAGTGGAAACAAAATCAGGTGCAATTTGCGCTGGTGGTTATCGTCTGTGAATAAGAAAGAGGAGGTCAATCAATTAATCAGCGGTTTTCCTATTGACAGAGACGTTACGATAAGAAGGGTCAGGTCACATTGGAGCCTATGGTCAAGTGTCCTTTTTTTGACCCCGAGTCTCCTCCTCCCTCATTAAATGCTCTGATTCAGCAGTCACCAACCATCAGATGCCATGAAGCCTATTAGAGGGGAATGAAAAGTCACAATGCGTCTAACAACCAAGCCGAAACCCCCCCCCTCCTCACCCTCCCCCGCTGTGCATGGCGGGTGAGATCATTTAACTTGTTTCTCCGCGAGTCAACATGGTTCAACAAATTTCCCGGCATTCGGGAACTGTCCATCACAGGCAGAGGGAAAACATCAAACTCCCTGACAGTAATTGTTCCCAGAGCCGAGCACGACACCCCCGGGGGAACATCAACGACCAAACCATCCCGAGACACCAAACATCATTTGTTGTTTATGGGCCTCTCCGGTGCGTCCGTGTAGAAGCGTCGGGGTGGAAACAGATTTACGGTTGCTAAATTTGCTGGTGCTAAAAAAATAAATAAAAAGAAGGCAAAGAGTGGCCAGTTGGGGCACTAACTCTTGGCTATTCACGTGTTGACTCCCCCGCGCCGAGTCCCCGGGGACCCTTCCTCATTGTGCGCCAGACACTCCATGATTCCACATGACAAACTGGATTGTTCCTCGAGTGAGTCCTGCTGAATTATTTTGGTCCTTTCGATTGCATCTCCTACCCCTGAGATTTCCCCCTACTGTTGCCTTTGAGGCATAAGCCTCGACAGCCACCATTGTCGATACTCAATCTGTTCTGTAACCCCTGAAGCTAATGAAATGTGCTAACAGGGGTTTGTTTGTTTCTCTCAAGGAGGGGGGCCGAGGGAAAGAAAATGGAACAACAAGACTCTTTTGACAGTTCCATTTTTTTCCAATGTTTTGGAGTGAGGGATAATCATGAAGTATGGATTGGATAGGCGAAAGTTATTACATTTTCTTGTCTTTATCCTTGTTTGAGTGGTAAAAAAAAAAAAAAAAGGTCAGTTTGTTCCAAACATGATTCTTTGCTGTTCCTGGGTTTATCCTCAATTCTGACTCCCTTTTTGAGTGTGAGGAAGGAGAAATCATTTTTCTTGCTACTCTCAACCTTGTATCGCTGTAAATCTCTGGTGTACATTTGACAAACACACAACCTCCTGTCCGGCTGGAGTGTTTCTTGTGTGTGTTTACATTATTGGGGATGGTGTTTGGGATGAAGCTCGCAATGTTACAGCTGAAAAAAACAAAAAGATGATGATTCAAATATCCATCTCATCCTTTCTGGTGTTTAAAGGCAAGTGTCTTATTTGAGATAAATCATTCACATCAACTGTATTTGTGTGAATGTATATTATGTAGTACTTTGGATTTTCTAAAGTCTGATTTTCACATGTAACCAAAAGTAATGGAAACTTGCACAAATGTAATTCGACAAAAATATTTTGTGATTAAATATAGCAATTTAATTGATTTATTAAACACATATGCATCCATATACATATGCACTCTAGCTAATCACTTTATGTGCTTCATTGTATCTAGGAATGGCTTCTAGGTAATCATGAATAATGGCCTTTCAACTTCTTCCAACTGTCATACACAAACATGCACCATATTGACTTCTTTCTTGTCACCTACCGTGCATTTTGCGTTTGACTTCTGTCATCCATTACTCTACCAATGCATCCATTAGGGACACTCAAGCATTCGGGAGCCTGTGAACACTCCAACGGTCCTATTAGCATGTTCTTTTAATGGAAAAACATTGCAAAGACGAAGCATGACGTACTGCGCTCAGAAAAAAACAGAAAGTGCTGTCAACACCGTCTTTAAGTCGCAGATTTACATAGTTTTAAAGCCTCCCTGTCCCTGAAGGACGCTATGACAAAGGGCGGCAAATTTCAATCCGATCCCTGTTAACATTCAGATTCCGACATAACAAAAAGATTATAACTTAATGAAAGTGTGAAGAAGACCTGGGTAAGCAAAGCGACACAATCCCTTTGATCCTATTATGTATTACAAAAGCTTAATCAATATCTAATCAAGGGAATACAGCATGCCATGTCTTACAGAGCTCTATGCTGTCAGAGGTGAGGTTGCCATGGTGACTGGACAGGTGTGGAGAGAGCTTAGGCTGCAGTGGTATTGATGGAAATTAAGAAGCATTGATGAGCGTTGAAGATGCTGGGATTGAAAAGGGAGATAATTAAAGAGAAGGCTGCGGTGGGAGGTGGGGGGGGGGGAGGAAAGACAAAAGAGATTTAGATTGGAGATACAGGAGGCGATGCAGACAGGTGTAATTTGGACGTGCAGCCCTCTCTTTGTATTCCACAAGAAGTGCATTTGCTTAGACCAACATGAAAACTATTGGAAAGGAAAATAAGATTTAAGCTGAATGCTAAATTGAGGTTTCATTCATTTTTTAAGGGTTTGCAATTACGTGGATTTATTTACAACGCAACAACTGCCACTAAATGTATTTTAACCAACCCGACAGAAATCTATGGACCGAAACAATATCATTTGCAAATAAATTCTTGTAAAACACATGTCAATTTATCAAACAACATAACAGGCAAAGCTTAAAGAAAAGATCATCGATTGTGCCTTGAAATGCCTCATGAAGTTTAAACGGATAAAATGTGAAATTGAGGATACGGTTGACCACAATCGATAATATACAAATACTTTCATTCCAAACTACAATCTGAAACTCAACTTAAAGCAGCAGGCCTAATTCCTTTTAAAACCACTGGCTTTTTCAATGTCTAATACTCCACAAGGTTAATTCAAGTAACTAGATTCCATCGATACTTCCGTTAATGAGAACGCATCAGGCCTCCGTTTTTATACCTCAATTCCTTTCTGTCTCATTTCGAGGTAATTCACGGGGTGGTAAAACTGTAACAAGGCAAGATTACAAACAAAACCCCAACAACAACACAAAGGCACTAAAACATCTGAGTCACAGACGACCCCGAAGATGATGTCCCGGCAGCGCGGGCGCTGTTCGACACCCTCGACTCATTCGAGCGGCTGGAGTCCAGCAGATTCCGTCCAATTGTGGCCTTCAGCCCTGCCCGGGTCCCGCAGAGAGCTGTCTGTCGACACCTGATTAACACTTGAGATAATAGGTCATTAAAGTCCCACTTCAATCAATGAGTCCAATCGAGTAATCAAGGCAGAGATTGAATGAGCCCCGTATACAGCGCGCAGCCCCCGTGGGAGCAGAGAGCCTTTAATCGCTACGGGAGACGATTGCTTTCGGCCTGTAGGATGCACGCACGGTATTTCTGTTGGGGTCAAAGCCACCCGACTCCCGACTTTGGGGGATCTGAGTTCCACGCGCTTAAGTTGAATTAAACCGAGATAATAAAGCAAGACGATCATCCCTCAACAACAAAAAAAATAAATAATCACTTGACGGTTTGTGACCCGTCAGAAGCAGGGTCATAAACCTAATCATCCCCTTGATGACCTCCACACACCTCGCGCTGTCCAAACCTCTGCGACACACACACACACACACACACACACACACACACTTTCCACTCCCCTCTGCAACAAGCCTTTGTTCAGCTGATGTATTAACTCTGGTCTTTGTTTAAGTCTCTCTTGGTATTTGGTGGGTCAATGTTGTTTAACCCGCCACCTTTCAGCCGCGACATTTCATCCGTCCCCATAAATCACACTGAAGTGTCATTACTTTCCGATTACCGTCTTAATCACGCAAGAGTACAATTATTGCTGCTCATGAGCATCCAAATTAACACACACGGACAGCTACTAATTTCTGAAATACGATACACGCGCGCACATATTCCTTCATTGGACCATCATATCATATGTTACCCCCGGCAGCTTGTAATAATTATGGACAAGCGTGGAGCCAGCAACGCTCACTTGAGTGAGAAGCGGAGCCCGCGGACAGCCGAGCTGAGCTGAAGTGAAGGCGCGAGGCCCGGCGGCGGGGGGAGAGAACAGACGGATCGAGCGCCGTCATCACAAAAAAAAAAACGACTTCAGCGCTCCCTGCTGCGGCCGCACAGCTTCCTCCGGTTGGAGCCGTCCGCTTGTTTGTTCCGTCTGTTGTGTCGGTGTGGAAGGTGTTGAATGAACGCACGTCGCGGCCCTTTGTTGCTGGATGCGGGGGGGGGGACACACACGAGCAGAGGGTAAAAAAAAATAAAAAATTCGGAGGTCAACAGGGAGCTGAGGGCACAACCTACTTTTGATCTTTTCAAAATCTGTGTTATATATATATATATATATAAATATATATATCTAGGAATTCATGGAGCAAGAAGTTCAATATCTAACTGCGGCTTTGCTGTTACGTTACTTTTCGAGGACTCGGGGCATCCAGACATGGGTTTCTCCGAGTAATAAATCTGCAGCTTGCCCCTGTAGGAATCGGCACACATGATGCCAGTGTGGTTCATAAAAAGACATAGCACTGCAGGGGAATGTGCCTAATTCTGCTCTCGTAAAGAGACACTGTGGCTAGCCTACTAATAGAGCTCTGAGGGGAGAATGATGCAACTTGGAGGCAATGCTTTAATTTGCCCTTGGTTTTGCACACGTATCTAGGAACAGCCACTCTGTTCCAGATCTGATTGGCCCGTTTACCTTTAGACACCAGCCAACCGGTAGCCTCTGAGGTATGAGGTAGCTGGATTTAGAAAGTGTTCAATTTTGTCTCGCTGTGTTCTTTTTTTGGGGGGGACTGGCTAGGTCAAATGTAGAAGATGCAATCTCCACGGTCGCAGGTGTAATGCTGGAGTTTTCCCTTTAGCTTCGTTGGAGCTCTTAGCCTTCCACGTTACTTTAAAGTTCACAGTGGTTTAAAGTTCATTCGTATCAAAGGAGGTTTGCCGTTCAGTCCACTGAGTCCACAATACCATTTGTATCTTAGCAACATGTGCCGCAACAGAGGAAGATCAGAGAAGCTACTTATTAACCTGTTGCTATGGCTACGGCCGTGGGCAATAACTCAGAAGATGCTTTTAACTCTTTCAATCTAAACTGCCAACCCCCTATCAACAGACAGACGGATAATGTAATGTAACATTGGGCGGAGGGAAGAATCAAAGACTTCATTTCTATTTTCTCCAGATGTACTGAACTGTGTGTGTGTGTGATTTTTTTGTTGTTGTTGTGTGTGTGTTACATGCCAAGCAGAATATATCTGCTCTAGAAACCAAATAAAGTCATAACCTGTGCACCATCTGGGTGAAAACAGAAGCAAAGAACAAAGACATTTCTCCTTTTGTCTCCCTTCTCCGTGTGCTCAGAACACTTTATTGCTTATGCATAGATGTAGAAAATTTGACACAGAGCCTCACACAAGCACAATCCTTTTTTTGAGGTACCCGCGTGACAGGGTGCAGATGTTTCCATTTTTTTTGTTTCGTATATCTCCAAACGGGGACACTGAGCAGTGACAAATGCTTTCCACACGCAGGTCGAGGCATGAGCATGAACGGATTTGAATTGCAGAAATCAATGCAGTTTTTTAACAGCTGCAATTACGCCCCTCGCGTCAATTCATCAAGAGATTTGCATGAGGTAATTGTTGGCGCCACGTCTACTGATGCATTTTTATTACGTTTCAATTAGGAATTGAATCCAATTAGGGAAGTCATTCCAATCAACCAACAGGGGTCTCTCCTCGGAGCAGAGCCTACATTATGAAGAGGCTGCTGAGCTGAAGGACAGATACTGAGCCAGAGGTCCATTTTTAATCCAAAGTCATTTGCATTATCAATGCATCTCAACACAGGGTTGAAAAAAAAATATAGGCAGTTAACCAAATGTGGTAAAGAAGTCTCTTGTCTACCTTGTACTTTTGCATATATTCTTTACATATGTCTCTATGGCAGGGCACTTAAATAATGTAACCTGTTTGATTATTCTTCTGTTTAGTTTAGGTACATTTAGATCATGGAGCAAGAATTAGAATTAAATGTCATAAATGTGTAGAACAATGAAGCCTTGTTTCTCGAACAATGAAGTAAAACATGAAGATGACGTTATTCTTTCAGGTGTTTATTTAGTGCAAATCTAATAGTGTTTTTAAGAATCCAACCACTGCCAGGAAGTGACAAATGAAGGTGGTTTTTCAACCTGAATGAAAAGAGTTGCTCAAGATCATCTATAAACCGTCTCTGCTCTCAAAGGAGATCAGAAGACAAACCTTTAACTAACCCTGATATTTGCTCCCTCGCCGGATGACACAATATCAGTGAAATACACTCACAATAACCCAACATAAAAGGAAAATCCACAGGGGTGTTACACACTGTTTATTTGCTTGTGAGAATTATCTTCCTCATAACATTGTCAGGAGCGATGGGCACCGCACAGCCGCACCGAGCACGAGCTTTTTGCCTTTGAGCTCGACTTCTCATTCTATGACACCGTGTTAATATACTTTTATTGTTATTATTTTTTCATAAAACTACTGAAAACTTGTGCTGAGGTTGGTGCGCGAGGAGAGGGCGACGGGCGGAGGCCGTTCCTGCTCGCAGAGAAGCGCTGTGCCTTTGATCCGGGGGAGGGGTGGAGGGGTGGTGGGGGGGGGGGAGCAGATTCGACCCCTGCCTGATGGCTCGTGTGCACGGTGCTACTGCCCCCTGCGGGGCACGCCGGGGATAATCGGCGCCGGGGAGCGGCAGCTGGGGCTCCGGCGGCTCCAGCAAGGAGGAAGAAGAGGAAAACACTCGTTTTTCTATTCCACCGACGAGAAAACTCGTGAGGAGTGAGCGCTCCCGTGGGTTCCTATCATCACCGCGCTAATCGGATCTGCGGAAAAATGAATGAAATAATAATAAAAGGACTCAGGTGGCTGTGAATAAGGCCATGAGCTGCTACCGTCTAAGTGAGCGTGTGTCTGCGTGGAATATGTACAACGAAAACAGGCCAAACACCAGTCCAACGCACATCAACAGACAGTGGAGCAGGCGGGATGCATCGCACATGACAGCGGCCAATTAAACAATTAAACAATTAAACCATCTTTCACATCTCCTGACATTTCACTGATCAACTTTTTAAATGTAAGGCGAGTCATTTCTCCAACAGTCCATCTCTGTTCCCCTCCCTACTTCTTGTGCGTCTTACCTTGTGTTGTTGTTTTTTACTGCTACTGCAGCAACAACAATTGCCTCTTGGGGACAAATAACAGTCTCCCTCTAGTCAACTTGAACACATCCAAGAAGTACATACTTTTAAGGATGCTCAGAATCATCATTTTAGTTAATAAACATCAAAACATATGCTTAGACATATTGTTATCCTTGTAATAAAAAATGTGGTGAAGATAATGCTATTATTTCTCTCATTTATGTCCAACAGAAGACACCTATAACTTGAAAAGGTAACTTTGGGTATTGCTGCCAGCCTTTACATTATGTTTTTGATTCACTTCCTCCCCCCACTGCCAATAGACAAAGGATTCAGTGATTCAAGTCATCCCCTTTTTTATCCTTCTTTTTTTTGTTTAATATAACAGCAGGCTTTTCGTGGAGTAGAAGGAGGTGTTTTCCACTCTCATTCTGTCGATCATACGCAGCTCAAACGCACACAAATAGATGCTCACAAACACACAAAGGAACCCGAGACACTAAAATGTAGCTGTGGGAAATGGGGATGTGCAGATTGCCCACTTAGACGGTTTCATTGCCCTTTCGGTGTTTACTTTTCATTCACTTCCTCTCATTTTGGGCCTTTCGTCTGTGCCGTCTTTGTGCCTCTGCCTCATACAGCCTCCGTCAGGTGTGTGTGTGTGTGTGTGTGTGTGTGTGTGTCTGCGTCCATTTCCTATCCTCATTGTTCTGTCTCCTGTCATCTTTTCACCCGTCCCTCATCTCTCTGCCATCATCAAGGACCCGGTGGCCTCCTACGTAGCACCAGTGGGGAGAAGGGTCTGTATCTCGGCAACGCACCTAGCAACCGCTCCTCGTAACTATGGATTATAACCTGTTGCCAAGGGAGACAGAGATGGGGGATTGATTTTTCTCTTTTTCTTTTTTTTTTAAGGATGAAATTCAAAGTAAATCAGATGCACGAATAAACAATGAATCAAGACATGGCACACTAACATTTATATGTAGTGGCTTTATTCAGTCACTCTTTTATCTGTGAGCTTCATACTCCATCTTGTTATAGATCAGTGAAACAGCGTACATGTGACAGACTGGGTATTATTCATTTCGTATTCATCCTTTCTTTGCAATATATGAATGTATTCAAAAGAGCTTTGGTGAGTAAGACCTAATTTGATCAACTCGTGACTCATTCTTTAGTTTTAACTTTAACACACTAAACACTAGATGTTTTTAAAGGAAACTGATTCATGTGGTCTTAGAATAATATGACTTGAGGTCATGAATTAACATGAGTCATATACTTTAGTTATGGATACACACCACATCTAGATTATCTGACTCTGAACTGAGGTGAAATAGTAGAACTTAGCAGAGCATCAAGCCTTTTATTTCTCTCTTGGTTTATATTTCTCCTTTGCTCTTAATTTATTATAATACTAGTAATTTGGTAAAAAATAATAAAAAAACACAAAGGAGGATTTACATTTCAGGAAGTATTCCTAACATTGTGTTGATTTAATTTGTTTTGAATAGACACTTAATGGTTTGCAAATTGCCGTGTCAGCTGGCATATAATTAGAAACAAGAAAACGTAGCCCTAATAAGAAAAGGGGACAAGCATACACACTTTTAAGAGGCTCCGGGCGGACCCTTCTCTCCGTTTTGCTGCTTCTCTGCCGTTCTCTCCATCGCCCACTCCCTGATGAGTGCTTTTACATGGCCGCACAAACTTGTCATTAAACTAACCCGCTATTTGCCGTCACCTCTGAGCTAAATTACCACACTCTGCCTGGCATCCTGTGGACAAGTTTGTGGATATGAAAGCCCACAATTCCCCTGCTATCACCTCTCTGGGCCCTCGCAAGCGCACTAATGATAGGCTGCCAGTGGAGAGGGGCTGGAATGGAGCCGTAATGTCCTTGGAAAGTGCAGGCTGGTGCGCATGCTGTGTGTGGGGGGGGGGAGGGAGAGCGACCTGCTCCGTGTCAGGCTCTCTCTCCCTCGCTCTCTCGCTCTCTCTGGCCTCCGAGTTAATGGGCAGATCCGGCTTAAACCCTGGTGGCTGGATGCTCGCGATGGGCACCCGAATCTGACGGAGGTCGCCCCCCCCCCCCCGCGCCGTCAGCACGCCAGTGTTAAACGGCAGCGGCAGGCGGATGCACACGAGTACGCGCGTGAACGTCCCGACACTGCTGCCTCAACTCTGTGCTAAACGTGTCAAGCTTGTCGTCAATGCTATTAGAGAAAATGCAATGAACTACAGCAACAAAAATAGAGCACACGGTGAACTCAAACTGATGGTATTTGTTCTGTAGCTCCATGTGTTCACCGTAACTTAACCTGATTAAGCCATCTCTATCACTTATATTGAGCTGATGTGGTAACGCTAAGAGAAGATTCTTTTTTTTTGACGAGAAGTTCTAAATGCAAGGAAATAATTTCCTCTACTTTTTTCTTAGCGTGGACATTAAGGGTCTACGGTCTGTTTTACTCTCATTTTGACAGCGTTATTCAAACAATACCTACATATTTTAGGATATACCTGTTACCACATCGGTACCAAATTGTGATACATTAGACTCTGCTTCATCATACTATATCATTCTAAACACAAGGGGTTGACACACTAAAAGAAAATTGGTGCTTTAGTTTTGCCTTTATTAATGGAAAACTTTGTTTATTTAGTATAATTACTTAATGATCATTTAAAATGTGAAACAATGTCACAGAATACAGTAACGACTAATATATAGTCTCCCATGCCATAGTGTATTATACAAAGCTTTACTTTACCGTGCAACAGCCCCCTATAATGTACAATCCTTAATATGAACTGCTTTTCTCCATTGTGACATGTTAAGATGTTAAGACAAACTAAAGATGCAGGTTAACATGATAAGTGTAAAGTCCTTCGTCCATTGACCCCTGGGGTCCGTTTCAAGAAGCAGGTTTAGTGGAAACTCAGAGTTATATTAACCCTGAGATAAGGGAAACTTGGGGTTGTCTGTTTCAGAAGGGGGGAGGTAACTAAACCTCAGGGTCAGTCGCTATGGTAACTGAGCCTGCGAACCTAACCTGAGTCTGGAGCAGAAACCTTGAGTTTCTTTCACAGGCTCCTCCCCCTGACAGCTGCCAGCCAATGACACAGTGCGCTTTCATTTCCTCATTCATTCGTACTCTGAATCAGGCGGGTTTTATTACAACAAAATAAGATCCTGTTACGTTAAAGACTAAAGTGTTTTCTGGAACATGGCACGTCCTTTTCTGGACAATCCTGTTGATGACGAATCGGTTTTAGAGAATATTGAGGCTCGATTTCCAGATAACTAGCGTTACTTGTTTGAACGGTATCGCTTTTCTTTACAGTCCATCATATATGTCCATAACCTCACCCGTCCTTTTCATATAACTAACGTCACCCATCGTGCACATGCTCTCACTTCCGAGCACATTCTTTGTGTGGTATTACGTTGTTTTTGCAAACGGCAGCGTCCTTTTACAACATCTGTGATGGAGAATATTGGTAAAGCTGCTGTGTGCAGAGCCGTGACAAAAGTGTGATACGTCTTTTAAACAAAGTGTTTGTTCCCTGGACACAAACCAGTGAGAGCCATTAAAGAGGAGATCCACAGGATGCACCTTAATAAAATACATTATAGGTTAAATACCATCGTACCAGTTTTTACCAGCAATATTAATTCTTGTGATTAAATATGTGTATTCCAAGCCTGTTTGTAGTGTATTCTAACAGAGTGCAAAAAGTGTAATTTTCCCACTGGGAATTAATAAAACGTATGGATTATGATTAGTGTGTACATTAAATACACTTAAATATTAACTGATAACACTGTATTGGAACTTGACCCGAGCAGCAGTTTTGCTGCAGTAGCGTGTTGCTTTGTTTCTAATTACGGTTCAAACTCGCCGGACGCTTGCATTAATATTTCCATCTCAACGGGGGGTGACGTATGGCGACCGATTGTTTGTGGTCGTTGCCATGGTAAATCGTTGTATCGGACCCCTGATGACAGATTTGAATAAAAACGTTCACACCATTTATCCTCTGCTAATGATTGTATGTTTACATAAAAACATTTTTTAACACTTCTACCTTTTCTATCAAATATTAAACTACGTCATGCAGCTCGTACCATGTGTTTTCATTCCAACAAGGTGCATGATACTATATGTTTTAGAATGTTCATCAACACATCAACGTTTACATTATAGCTGACTTGTATTCGAGAGACTGAAGAGGAGCTTCGTTAAGTGAGAAGGTGGCAGCACGGTGCCAATCGGAGTGGAAACTGGGCCGAACACTAACAGGATAAACTCATCCCATCCCGCTGCACTTTGACTCAGCGAGGAACAAACTGATCTTACATTTGGGGTTTTCTCTTAAGTCGGTATAAATAATGACTTGATGTTTGTTTATTGTATACACAAGAAAACTCTATGGGATGGTGTCCTTCTTTTCTACCAGTGGAAATAAACAAACAAAACCAATTTTCCTTTTGGCATGCAAACTATTCATAGTCCGTTGGGTGTAAGGTTCTTGTTAAGAGCAAGTCAAGAAATAAATATTAGTCGATGTGTTTATTTTCTGTTTCTTATGTATAGAGAATGTTCACTCTGCAATCTGTTGAGCTAGTGGAGAAGAGGAAGCACATAAGTTCAAAGTAACAAAATTCAAATTACGATCCAACACCACCAGAAAGTAGCTAATGTTGATTTAAAATGAATATATATATTATTATTTTCAGTGAAACTCACATTATCGCCCTTGCGTTTCAGAGGGCTACCAGTTTTGTAAAGAAAGAAATACAAAATCAGTAGAAGTGATGTACCACCACCTTGTGGTTGATACGTGGTATTCAACACAAAATATATAATCCAATTTTAAGAAAAATAAATTGCACAGTACTTGTACATGTACATATATAAAAGCAAACGTATAGTATGATATGCCTAGTAAGTATATTCCCAGTCTTTTAAATGAAACAGGGTCAGTTTAAGAGTCCCTTATCTCGCTATCAGCACAGTATCAAGTGGATTTAATTAGTTGTACCATGTATTGTTTTCAGCGTACTATAATGGAGTAAGATTTACTATTTGAGATAACTGAAAATTCTTGAATAAATCCAATCTGCTCAGCAGATTGTGTTTGATTTGTACACCAGGATGTAATGTGACCTTTGACCACTGGAGGGCAGTAACAGTCTACAACAGACAACAGCTGACGGCGTAAAGCCGAAGCCTCCCTGGGAACAAAAGATTAGTTGGTGGTCCAGCAAAATCAAAAGACCGTTTTATGTAAATCACGTAAATCCACAATTGGAGCCGGTCTGACTTAATGCCCCGTCCACCCACCGGAAAAGGACCTCAGGCCCGCTGACCTTTGGCAGAGTAGTCATGCGGGTAAAAAAGAAAGGCATTAAACTAAGTCTCTTTCTCCTGCAATGTTTAGTTTTTTGCAATGTTTACACTAACTGTGATTGTATTTCAGCACAGCCTTAAAACAAGAGGAGACTGTTTGGTGTAAGATTTGTCAGCTGTGGAGTTGGTCGAACCTAGAGGTGGCCCGACCTTGGCTTCAACATCATTTCCCTGTAAAATCTCAAATGATGACCCTGGCAATATATTGCCATTCTGATCAGTCACCGGGGGGGGGGGGGGGGGGACAAAGGGAGCTCTGCGGCGTGGGTGGGCGAGGAGGTAAATATATTTGGGAAAGGAGATAGGGACACAATTAAACTGACAAATGTAAATGTTGGCTAAATGGGACGAGTTGGGGAGAGGGAGCCTTCTCATGCGGCTAATTGATCAATTAAGTAAACAGAGGCCGCTCCTGGAGGGGGGTCGTGGCTGCACTGGAAGAAGGGTGGGAGATAAGGTAAAGTGCTAATGACTCATCTGTGGCTAAAAATATGGGTGCAGAGATGAAAATCTAGCAGTGGTGGCAAGTGGGACGAGAGCCACTCGTAGTGGGTGATATGTGAACATGTGACTCTCCATGCAGCCGAATATTTGGTCTATTTAAGTTGTTTGCAGATATAAGAAACATTATATTTGCTATCACCCTGTCTTACATGTACATGTTTGCCCAAAAGAGAAACAGACTGAAAACATAATTCACAATAACAAAAGGGACTTTGCAGCTGGCTGAACAAGGAAAGTTCTTCACACACACACACACACACACACACACACCGGATACCAGCGCATGAGAGTCCGCCATTGGTCTAAAACTTGGTGTGCTGCATTGTGGGTGAAAGTATGTCCATTCTGCTGCTTGCCATGGAGCTTTAAGTAAACCAACAACACAAAGCCTCAGTGACAAAGTACAGGGGGAGTGCACACAATAACAGGAGCAACTTACAATTATAGCTAATCCAGTCTTACCCAAACATACAGTGCATAAATTACTACAGAGCTGCCGCAAGCAGGAACAATCACTTATCTTCAATAAGGTTTGAATTTTGTTGCAGGGCTGTTACGTTGGATTGGATTTTTCAGATTGATTTGGGGCCAAGTCCATCCTCTCCATGAGTGCACCTTTGGATGGTACCTCAATGTCACACTGTAAGCCCCGTGAGTTTGGATGTGTTGAGTGATCTGTGTTTTAATGTGAATACTCGTACACTTGTCCCTTTCCCACGTGAAGTGTAAAGCACTTCGTCGGGCCCTTTTGCCGAAAGTGCCGTGCGAGCAAAATTGATCTTGATCCGACTGAAATTTCAATGTGGATAACAGTCATTTCTGTTCCAAATTGAAGATTAAATGTCTTTGACTTTGGCTTACTTCGATCACATCTTGCCTCATAATGGGGAGCAGTAAAAGTGCATTATCCCCCACGCCTGGGAGGAGGGTAATACATCGACAAGAGACACGCTCTGATGTTCCAAATGTGCGCAGTAAGTGGCGCCGAACGAGACAGGCTCCAGCGGTGACAACCAGGTGGACAGGTCCCCACCCTCATTCCCTCCGTCTTTCATTTGAATAATGCATGCTAATTACCTACTTGCCGAGAGCGCAACTGTCACCCCGAAGGACCCGATAGACATTTCCTAGCACATACAAGCAGAAGCACACGCGCGCACCGCCGTGCACACACACACGCGCACACACACACACACACGTACTACAGTGGCTGTCACTTCTACTCCCCTGCTAAACAGTGGCACGTTTAGAATAGAGACTTTAGAAGGTCCGGTTGAGGAACATGATGGAATCCCTTTAACAAAAGCACTCAAATCATGGATGACATCTACCTCCATGCTAGTAAAGCTGAGCGTGGCACCTCTAAAGCTTTTCCAGAAGGAGATCGACGGGAAGGGTAATCAAATAGTAGTTCAAGTAGCTCCGGAGTGTTATATAATGTTTGCAGTAATTTCATTTTAAATACAACTCATTTGTGTTGCCAAAAAAATTCTGGTGAATTTTCTTTTGAAAAGGTAAACCGGCTTTTACTTTTGCTAAATCCCAACGTAAGTCCATGCATTTTGAAAACATATTCGCTTGTTCAAAGCCCAACAAATGCATTAAGGCGGAGTTAAGAGACTGACTGACTGATGGGAGCGGATGAAAGCATCAGGTAATCCATATACATCAAGGAGGAATAAACAGGCTCTTATTTTGTATCAGTTAAAAAAATGAGTGTGCGCTTTCCTCGCTACTGTTTTCAATCTCCCGAGGATGCCCCCATGATCGGAATAATACAAATATTCAAGCTCCCTCATGGTCTAATGCAGACTTACATTTTAAATAAAAAGAAGTAAACTAAATAAAAGAGTTTTGAGCTGCGTATGATCGACAGAATGAGAGTGAAAAACACCTCCTTTTACTAAGCCCGCTGTGTTCATCTTCACTCAGAGGCATGAATTGACGCACGCACCCCACATGCTAACGTGCACTCTCTGCACCCCATTCCTTTAACACGTAGAAACACCACATGCAAACTATGGATTCTCCCCCACACGAGCAATTGAATCCGCACACACGTCTTTGTAACGTAGGCACAGCCTGGGAATAATGCTCGTACCTCTGCTGAGTCCCACACCACTTACAATATATCCAGGGAGCTCAGAGGATTTTTTTTTTTCTTTCATCCAATTCATTTGAGGCTTGGTTACACAGAAAAATCCTCAGTTGGCTAAACCTGCAATTTCACTGATGAGCTTCCTGGCTTGCAAAACCCGACGCGGAGGTAAATCCGGCACACACCGTGTGTGTGTGTGGGTCCGTTCCCATGAATCCGTGTGTGTGTGTGTGTGTGTGTGTGTGTGAGAGCTTCACGACAAATCTCCAAACAAAAGCTCCAGCAACCGGCCTTGCTTCTCCAACTTCCATTCCCCTGACAAAAACTGTGGCAGCTCCATGTACAATTTGACCCTCGCACCCGCCGTCGGTCCGTCTGTGAAAGGCCCGCCATCGGTATGCACGGCGCGGCGTGTCCTCGACAAAAAAAAAATAACAAAAATCAATGGTTTTTACTGGGCGGGTGTGGCTCCCTGACCTGGAGGGTTTGACGGATCTCCGACAGCTGTGTTGGTGAAGGGCCACGTGCGCCGGGCGGGGGGCCGCCCGTTAAAGCGTATGAGGGACACGCGCAGCTGGTCCGTCCCGGGCCCCCCCTCCCCCCGCCGTCGCCGTCGCCGGGTCCCGGCTGGCGTTAATGGAATTCCCACGTGACGGATTTCGACTTGATCACATCTCACTTGAATCCCCATTAAGATGTCGAGGCAGTTGTTAATGTATTTGAGATTTTTAGCCTCGTCCTGCTAAACCGTTATTTATGACACTTATTAGGAAGCGTAACCCGGCCATCAATTAATGTCCTGCAGGCATGCCGAGCAATTGGGTCCATTGGCGTCAGACCAAATGTACTGGAACATCCATTAAAACAGCAATCCACACACAAGTGCTCACATTCAAATGAGCACAAGGCAAAACACACAAATGCACTCCTTAAGGCAAGGCGATGCATACGTGCGCATTTGCAATTTTCTTGAATTGCTGTGAGAAAAGGTCTAATATATCATGAAAAGCAGACAAATTGGTCTTGTGCTCATACTGTGCATGAGACACACATTTAATGTGTTTTCCCTAAATAGGTTGATATTTTTTACTCAGTGATGATAGAAAAATGTTAACATACTGAGTAATTCAATGAAAGTTTCTCCTTAAATTGGAATGGGCATGTACTTATTGTTCACTGCACCATTTAGTTACTTCACTGCAAAAAGTGTCAATTTAAGCGTTTATAAATAATGTCATTTTACATCACAATTTAGCCCGTTGTAAAGGTAAAAAAAGTGCACAACTGTTATCACATCCTGAGAGACGAGTAAAAGGTCGCCATGGCAAAGGTCAGCTGATGAGATTGACTGTAATGAAATGTCAAAAACCAGAGAATTCCAGTCTTGTATATAGTGCACAGGTCCACGTTGACACTGCAAGATTAAGGTTAATACACCAAATTAGAGGGACATTTGATTAGCATTACTTCAGATTGTCTGTAGAGCTAAATAAAAAAAGGAAATTCCAAATACTTCAAAAGTACTGCTGTAATTAATAATAGAAAAAATACGATTTATTTGAGGACCTTTAAGATTGTCCAAACTAAACCAGAGCTTCTGTGCATTTTCTTCAACAATAATAGCCCTTTTCATTGAAACTACGTTGTATCCATCACTGAGTTTGCAGACTGCAACCAACTGAATACAATTTTGCTCAACACTCCCCTTCCAAACTATCGTGTCCCTCAGGTAACTTAACGATGCAAAAGGCCCTGTCAAGAGCTCTGGGTTACTGTCGGGAACACGAGGCGGTGCAACCTGGCGGACTCTGTGAAGAGGACCTGCTCCCTTACATTAGATGGATATCGGCTCATTATAACCAAACAAATACAGAAATGCATTGATGGCATTGAGATGCCATATCAAATGATGAATTTGGACAAAATGAGGTCTGGCTGTGTTACGCATGAATCAGAGGCGAAATACAAATATGGCACAATTAATTTGTGTGAAAAAAAATCAAAAACCTTGTAATTAAGCTGTTTTTGATTTTAGGCAAAAAAAAACAAAAAACAGTTTTTTCACAAAGGGATGTGGAAGGTTTTTGAGAAATGATTCACTCCAAATCCACTTTGTTACTGCAAATGGAGCAACTTGCCATCATCTGTTCTAGAGACCCCAGTGCCCGTTGTTTCTTGGCCATTTTTTCTCAAGTGGACAGCAGCAAGGAACAAGTTATACAAAGGTGACGCTGCCATAGCTCATGTGACACAGCCCATCACTCATGTGATGTGTGCTTGTGTTATTAGCTAAATCCGCCTCCCTGCAAGATGAAGGACAGGAGTAAACACATGCTGTGTATCGAGCAAATTGTGTTTGGTGCCTTTTAGAGAGAGAGAGTTTGTGTGTGTGTGTGTGTGTGTAGGTAGGAGAGCGAGAGGCTGAGTTAATGTACCTGTTTACTGCCAAAAGGTTTCTACCATCAAATGTTTTAGTGAAATAAAATCCAGCATTTAGGCCCATTTCACAGCAGCGATTTTGACATGTCATAGTAGGGTGCACGCAGGTGGAATTGATTGAATTAATCATGCTTCCAATTTGTTTTGTGCGTCTCAGCCATTGCAGTGAGCCAGCGCGCACAATACAAGGCACCTGGCCCACGTGAATGGAACAGGGCCATAATTAATGTTATTAATTACACCTCTGTTTACCCTGCAATGACGTGGAAATGGCTGCTGCACCACCACGCCGCTGGTATATTCTTCGAACATCTGAGAAGAAGGGGTAACTGATAAATGACGTCAGTATTAGTTTAATCAATGCCAGCAGTGTAAATATTTTATATACAGCTTCAGATTTGTGACTCGCGCAGTCCTCGGAGACTCCTGGATGCTTTTTTGATGGTGTCAGCCGCAGCGCTCCAAAATGTTTCTGGACAGTTCTTTTCTGTAAAGCAATCTGTCATTCCTCAAGAGTAATGACAGCTTGTCTCTTCCTCTGTTGTGAGATGACATTTGTCTCCCGGTGATGTGCTGTGGAAAGTCTGAAACCACTTTCACACATAAACCGCGGGGTTTGCTGCAGAGAAACGAAAGTGTTTCACCCGCCCTCGGATGTTGATCCCTGGTCACCGCCGCTCACGTGTGACCTCGCTAAGTGCAGGTCAACAAACACGCTCTGGAATTAAACAGGAAGGTTGAGATTTATTTAAGATACAGGGCTGGTGAAAAGTGGAGGTGCTTAACACACATTTGTGTTTGACACTTTCCTTTTCATGATTTGTTCTACTCTCAAAAGCAATTATAAATTGAGAAGATCATAATATAGGGTATAGAAGTAAGACGTTACGACATATGGTGGCATGAACTTATAGTGGAAATGGGATGAAAAGACTTCGGAGGGCAAAAATCAAAAAAATGTGACAAACTGGACAAGTGACTCCAATGAAATGTTCCCCCAGCCTTATTCATGGGCTTTGGGGCATACATCCTAACATCATAATAGGGGTTTTGGACAGTTCTACCATAAATACGTTTACATCCAGATATCTGCAGGCGGAGACAGGTGGATAATGTGTGACTCATAGGTGAGGGTTGACAAATGAACCGGTTGGGACACTGAATGCAACCGCCACAAGTAACTGGACTTTTAGCGGTACGGCGCGTCACAACACGTCATCTTCCGTTTGTGCGCTGACGCCAGAGGTTATAGCATGCGTTATACTCTGTGCTTATCAGGACGCTACATATTTGTACAATGTTTGGCAAAAACTGTTTGTGCCCCTTCCATCCGGCAGGAGGCTGAGGTCCGTCAGGACCAAGACCTCAGGCCACACAAACCCGTTTCTCACTGACTCTGACATCCCTTTCCACCGGTCACTCCCTTCACACTCCACATACACCTGTCACTTTCTTAACTTTTAAAACTTTTAACTTTTAAATATTTAAAACTCCTCATGCACTATGTTGTCTTATCTGTCTTGTTGTCTTACACCAACCGCCAAGTCAAATTCCTTGTCTGACCTATTTTGGTAGTAAATGTTCCTGGTTCCTGATACACACTGCACGGCCTGTGCGACTTACGTCTTAAATCAAACTGCCCCATCCTCTGACTGAAGGACGACTCCATTCCACCACTGAGGCCCCGTCGCCCCCAAAAAGTCAAGATCCATTTGGGCCAATAGAGGCACATCATCCAATAAAATCAGTCTAAGGTCACCAATCGTCACAGTGAGCTGCAAACACCCACTAAAAACCTCATACCATACCTTTCATCTCATGTCTGCATGGTAAATGGAGGTGTTTTAACCAACACTTTTTTATGAGTGAGCTTCATAGATGCTGTTAGCCAAATTGTGTTGTGCTTTCGGATAGAAACGGGTTTGCGTGCGTTTTTGGTCTCGGGCGTACCCTCGAAAAATAGAGAATAAGAGTGTAGTACTATTCCCTCAAGTCACAAACCTTTCTGCATATCCTTTCTATATTTTTAGTGACATTACACACTTACAGTTGAGTGATTCATCTGAAAATGCAAAGGCATCTTTGGAAAATGTCTTATTGACAGTGAGCAACAGCATTAGGGTGTTTATGTGCCGCTCTCTGGCCTTTGGGCAGCTTTATTGCTTGATGGTAGTGCTGATGTCTCCCGATTCCACCGCTCTCGTCTGTGCATGTGTGTTAAAGCGTAAAGGTGTGTTTATGTGTGTGTGTGTGTGTGTGTGTACCCATGGCCTGAGGGGCAGAGGCTTCTGTCAGGCCCACGACGGAGTGATGAATGTGTGTGCAGAGAGGGGAACCAGGTGCCAACTGCATTGACTCCTCTCTTGATGTGTTCACGGCGGTTTCTCTGTGCGTGTGTGTGTGTGTGTGTGTGTGTGTGTGAGAAAAAGAGACAGAAAGTGAGAGAAGTGTGAACAAAATGTCAATCCAGGTGCATATCCATTCTTTGCATGTGGGCATGACCAAGCAAAAGTTGATTTTAAGTGCATTTGTGTCCATTTACACAACTAAATGTGCTGGTGTATGTGCATGTGCAGGATTCTCAAAGCACAGCAAGATAATACTTCTCTCTTTCTCATCTCCCTCATCCTCGCTCATCCTGACACCCCCCATGCCCTCTCCGTCACACTGCTGCCTCTCATCACAAACCTAATCGTCTCACCCCCTCGGCAAGTACGTGCTGTGCGAATTAAAGCGCCACTGCCCTCTTTTTTCTTTCTTATTCCTCTTTGTCTTCTTCTTCCTCCTCATAGCTCCTCCTCATCCTTCTCCTCCTACTCATTTTTAGATTTTACATGGAATGGGTGTCCGGACTTTAAGTGGCCACCGCGTTTTAATAATGTGTTTACTTATCTCCATTTAGCTATTGAGCCTCTGACATTTTCAATTTATGTTTGCAAATTGCAAACATTAACATGTAAATGTGGAGGATGCCTCACAGGGTTTCCGTATTCACTGAAACGGGGTCATGAAATAGGACAACGAACCAGTAATGGCACAGCTTGTTCCAAAGCATGTGTGTGCATCCGTGGTTGTTGTGTAGCAATTTTTGAGTGCTAATGGATATATATATATATACTGTATATATATACAGTATATATACATACACACACACACACACACTCTTATCTGTGACTCCACTATACCTGGTAAGCAAAAACCTTTTCAATAGACCCTGAGCTGATCAGAATGCACCGTTCCATATTTAAACAACTTTCCAAACATATATGGAATGAGTTGTAGAATCTAATCTTAAACTGCAAACCAAAGAAATGTACTTTTTATGAGTCAAAAATATTGTAATCTGCAAGTTTAGATATTGGTTTTAATACAATTTGTATTTTATTTAGACCCACCTAAAGCTTTGTGAAACCACCCAACATGAAATATAAATTGTTAATTAACAACACAAATTCAAACCATTTTTCATCTACGGAATATATCAAAAATCAGGAACTTCCTGTCTCAAAGTGATGCAGAAAAACTAGTTCATGCATTTGTTACTTCTAGACTGGATTACTGTAATTCTTTGTTATCAGGCTGCTCTTGTAAATCGCTTAAACCTCTCCAACTGATTCAGAATGCTGCAGCACGTGTATTAACAAGAACTAAGAAATGGGATCATATAACTCCTGTATTAACTTCTCTGCACTGGCTTCCTGTTAAATCAAGAATAGAATTTAAGGTACTTCTCCTCACCTACAAGGCACTTGCTGGTGAGGCACCGTCTTATCTTAAAGAGCTTGTTACACCGTATTGTCCTACAAGGCATCTACGCTCCATAGATGCTGGGCTACTTGTGGTTCCTAGAGTTTTAAAAAGTAGGATGGGGGCCAGAGCCTTCAGTTATCAAGCTCCTCTTTTGTGGAACCAGCTTCCACTTTCAGTCCGGGGGGCAGACTCGGTCAGTTCATTTAAGATAAAGCTTAAAACGTTCCTCTTTGATATTGCTTATAGTTAGGGCTGGCTCAGGTTAGCCTGGACCAGCCCTTAGTTAAGCTGCTCTAGGCTTAGACTGCCGGGGGACTTCTTAGGACACACCGAGCCCCTCTCTCACTCTCACTCTCTCCTCCCACAATCATCCATGCTTTATTAATGTACATCACTAATTAAGCTTCTTTCCGGGAGTTTTTTGTGCTTTCTCGCCTAGCAGGTCTCCGTGGATCATAGTTTCGTGCGGACCCCGGTTCTGACTCCTGGCTCATGGCTCTGCTGACACCTGCTGCTGCCATCATCATTACTTTAAATATGATTCATATTACTGTCATCAAAAACCAACATCTTTCTGCTCTCCCTCCCCACAGAAGCCTCTGTGGATGGTGGTTCGATCTGATGGAGGTTGTCCCTGCAGTGGTCCTGCCGTACACCTCTTCTGCTACTTGCAATTACTTGTATCATTTCAGTTAGAGAAATTGAATGTATTGTACATCTTTTACATTGTTGATTCTGTACACATGACATCCATTGCAGTCTGTCCATCCCGGGAGAGGGATCCCTCCTCTGACGTTCTCCCTAAGGTTTCTTCCCTTTTTTCCCCATTGAAGGGTTTTTTTCATATTTTGGGGAGTTTTTCCTGTGCCGATGTGAGGGTTTCGGGACAGAGGATGTTGCATGTGTACAGACTGTAAAGCCCTCTGAGGCAAATTTGTAATTTGCGATTTTGGGCTATACAAAATAAAATGAATTGAATTGAATTGAAACCAACATTGAAATTCTAAGCATTATATTAGCAAATAGTCATGAGTGAGAGGCTGATGCGCTGTCTCAGGAGCTTTCCCAGAATGTACTAAGATATCTGAATTTGATGAATAATTATTGATTGGAACTTGCCCAAAATGGACATACAGCAAAAAAAAAAAAGTTAGATATAATTCAAAAATAGTTGAATCTTTTGTTTCTATAAGCAGATATTCCCAGTTCACCAAAATTCAAGTAGTGCTCTCTTTGTCTCTGGCTCACAGCAGCGGGGAGGACATATTGTTCCAAACTACTTTCTTGTTAAATGGCACCAAAACTTTAAGTGAGAGACTAACTATCGCTCTCTCACACAATACCCTGCCGCCCCCAAAAATAAGGGACTAAGAGGCGTTATTAAAAATCAGCGTTTGCATGAACGATAACAATTTGGTAGAAAAGAGAGTGTGTCGACCAACCAAACGACTCGCTGACCAGAGATGGTTTCTTCAAAAGAACAGTTATCTTTATTTTAGCAGAAACGTGTTTCTAACATTAAGGGTCACTTTGAAAGAGCAACAAATCTTTCGTTGAAAAAATACAATCCCTACATAGTGCAAAATCAGATATTATTTCTACTCACGTTTTAAAAGCACACGTTCCAAGTTCTCTGTATCTCACCTGCTGGAACAGACCAATTCCTGCAGGAGTGAGAACTTTTGCCGTATTTTTTTGCATTTGTTTAAAACAAAAAAAAACTCACACAGAGGGGAAAGGCATGGACTTTAAAACGAAACAATCAGTACTTCATCCAGCTGCGCAGGGACACAATATAATGCAGTAGGAGTGTATCACGAAGCGGCTTCCAGCTTCTCGCTGAGGGCTTTTCAATCAAGCAAGAAGCCCTAATTCATTTTCTCCTCTAAGCCACAGTTGGTTGCAGTTGAAACTACAATTACATGGACAGACAGAGTGACTTACTGCTCATGAAAGGGAAAGAAAAAAGCCAAAGTCTATATTCGGGAGTTCAAACTGCGTTTGGTGCAAGCGCAGCTCTGTAGACTGTAACAGAGACTGCCTGTGGCTGGGCAGAGGAGTAAGGCAGGAGTAATCTATAACTGAGAGGCTAGTAATGAGAAAGATGTGCCAGCCGCCTGCTCACTGTGATAAGATGAGGAAGTTCCCTCAGGGGCCCAAAGCATCTTTGACCCAAACAACAACAAAGACAACAAACGGGTTACTGCCCAAACCGCCGCTATTTATATGTATTTTTTTAATTTCCACCCATCGTCTCCTTTCCTTTATTCCCTTTGTTTTCTCTCCTCCTCTTGCCGTCTCTCACAACCCTCTCTGTGTACAGCGTTTGCTCTCTCTCTCTCTCCCTCTCTCTCTCTCTCTCTATCCATCCCTCTCTTCTTCCATTCTCCTCCTGCTCTCCATCCGTCCCTAAATCCGATTCCGCACAAAGCCCCGCTGCCATGTAATCGGTTTCATCAGCATTTTTTATTAGCTAAAGAAGAATACATGGTAATTAAGGGGAGTGCGGCCAAGCGTGACGGGGAGAGGCTTCACCCATCCGCTGATGTGGAACAAGAAGGAGAAGAAGGAGGAAAGAGGGCACGGAAGAGAGAGAATGGGGCTGCGCGGGAGCAAGGACGAAGGGGTGGGGGGGGGGGAGGGGGGAGAGACGGGACGGCAGACAAAGGGCAAAGGAAAACGGGAGAACAGAAAGAGAGAGAGAGAGAGATAAGGAAGGTTTGAATGGCGACAGGAAATGAAAGGCTGCAGCCTGAGGGTCACAGTGATTTTTTCTTTTTTTTTTTGTCGCACCCTTTAGTGTTGTGTGAAAGCGCACGCCGCCGGAATGGAAATGAGACTAATGTCCTGTTAATGTGGTCCGAGTCACACTGCACCAATATGAGGACCTCGTCTGCCTAATCCCCTGTGTCCACTTAAATGGCCCTTTCAGGACAAGTGCACCACGAGGGCGCAATCGGAACGAGGACTACGGGCGCCGTTTCATGCTAGGTCGACTTTTATGTTCTTCACACTGGCTGCACGAGACACGCGTTAATGAAGTAGACAGGAGATGCTCCTCGTGCTGAGCAACTTGATATCACTGAGGAGCACTGGGACAGATAGAATCCCACTTAGACCCGTGTTGTATTACTTTTCAAGAGTTCTTGACACGACAACTTGTATCGCAACAGTTTGCCTCATAATTAAGACAAATGTGCAAAAGATGGATTTAAAAGGAGCGTATTTGATTTTTTTTTTTTTGAACATAGCATTGAACCTCCCTAAGTTTGCTACTAGATAGTTAGTTTGTGCATGCGTGTGTGTGTGTGTGTGAGAGCATGCATTCACACAAAAGGAAGCGCATGCAGGATGTTCATTTCACACACAGAGAGTTGCTGCAGAAGCCGGTGGACCGGAGAGACCCAACTTCGAGTATATTTCCTGAAACATGCCGACCGCTCTGCCGCCGAGCTGTGCTAACATTAATTTTCTGCTGAAACGGCCACTGGCCTGCGAGAGCGAGTTTGCCGGGAGCTGAAATATCAATTATAACGTTCTCTCCCGGGCAGAGAGAGGCAAGCTTTAATCTTCACACAACCAATCAAAACGTCGTCAGGATCCGGACTGAAAGGGGGAGTTGTTGGCCACGCTTAAAAAGAGCAGCAGCACTTTCCTCCCGTCCCGTTAATATCGACGTGAAGGAGGTCTGTTGGGGGGGGGGGGGACCACTTTGTTGGCGTGCTGGGCTTTCTGCTTGCTTGCATTGCTGCACATGCACACTCCCATGCACCTATGTGGCTGTACGGGGTGGAGCGTTACCGAGTATTCACAGGATTTAAAGCAGACTGCACCCTGGATGGCTCCTTTACCGAAGGTGATAACACGAGTGATGAACCGCATCAGCAGTCGCATTAATACACACGGAGATCCCACTTCGCTCGGACCGAACACCAGTGCACACACGGGCACTATTATGAATGATCATCCTTGTTCAGTTTCTTAACAGTTATAATACTAGAATATTAAACTGATTCAAACCAGAAGCATTATCTCAAACAAGCCTGTTCAATAAGTGGGGCTAAAGGGGAGCATCTTTAGCTCAAACTTGGAGAAAAAGTTGGAGAAGAAGAAACAAACACACACACACACACACACACACATAAACCGCCCCTTTGCCTCCACAGAGACATTATGCACTAAAACGTCCTCCCAATTCCTCTGTCTTCTTCACACAGCACCGGCCCCCACCAAGCAGCAGCAGCGGCAGCCTTCCTAGCTGGCATGTGAAGACTGTAATTTTCCGCCACGCTTCCCCTGCTGTTTGCTGGCTCTCTCCTCGGCGCCGTGGAGATAGCGAGCGAGCGAGCGAGCGAGCGGTGAACAAGGTGCGGGCCTCGCCAGCTCTCCTGCCTCCCCGCGATTATTAATGCGGCAGCAGCCAGCGTGGCCGCCAGGTTAAAGTAGCAATCAGCACACACTAAATAAGATCATTCACAGCCTCTTTAAAAGGCGGACCGACAGAGCTGCAGCGAGACACACACACACACACACACACCAGCATGCACATGGATGAAGGAAGGTTCAGGTGAATGGGAAGAAAGGGTGAAGTGCACACACGCACACACACACGCACACACACACACAGACAGCAGCCGTATGTGGAGTGGATACTAAATCAGAATATGTATGTATGCAAAAAGTATGCAGCAAATACTAGCACCAATGGATAATACAACAAAGTAGGGCATAATGGTAAAAAGAGTCATTTTTAGATGAAAATAAGAATTTCAAAAAGGGCAGTTTTCAAATCACTGGAGTTGTGATTTAATCATAACTGACCCAGTTTAGTCGGCTGCAGTGAATGGAGGTTCATGTTGATGGCTTAAAGGACACCATATTATTGTTTTAAGCTCATCACATTAACAGCTTTACATTGTTGCTGATGTAGCTCAGGCTGTCGAGCGCTTTGTCCAGTAAGTCTCTGAGCTGTCAGCAGGATCAAATGTCATTATGCTGTACAAACTAACACTAAATTATCAGATTTGAAAATTATTGAATTCGGTCACGTTCTACTTGTGAAATATGTGGTTTTTCTTTCAACAAACTTACTGACATCATTTTTCTTTAAATCAGATTATTTTTACAAAAACAAGATCCATTTTTTGCTTTGTGCAGAACAGACTAATTTCTCTCAAAAATCGAAAAAAAAGCCCTTAGTTTAAATAATATTAAAAAATGACTACAAAATGACTAAACATAAATACGAAATTACAAGTGTATATACCAGTGAAATAAGTTGTAATAATAAGTGTTTTATTTCAAACGTCTGATCTCCTACTACGACCCCCCCCGGGGGGGGAGGCGGGGCCTCTCAGGCAGTGCACGGCGGCGGGAATGGAAATCAATGAAAAGGGGATTGAAGTGTAAACAGATTATAAACACTATGTTCGGCGCCCATTTCACTGTATTACATACCGCTATGATTCCCAATACATGACCTGGAGCACAATGGATTTTCAGGCGTAAACTCTGCAGAAATCCATCGGCAATTTCAGCCTGATCAATTGTCTACTCGAGCGCCCACACTCTCGGTTTAGTGTGTTTTGATGTGCTGCTGTGTTCAACAACGACAAACTAGTTACTGTAGTCGAGTAGAATAGTAGGGCGTTTTGCGAAACACGCCTGTGCTGTGTGGATACTCACAAATGGTCTAGTTATGTTCCAAGAACGTGTATATAGATACATATATATGAACATGTGTATGAATTTTAAACTTTCACGCAGTGGTTCACCTGCAGTCTGGTATTGAAAATAAGTGAAAGAGGGTCTGTAAGTGGCTACTGAAAAGATTGTGGTTATATGTACTGAATTATCATCAATTAAGCCATTTCAGCCACACCAAATTGGTCTACTTATGTAATTGGGCACACAATGTGAAAAATAACATTTACTCGTCTTTTTGTACTACTTTTCTTTTTTTTGGACGCACAATCATTGGTAGAAAATGATCGAAACAAAAAGAAATGAAACAAATTCACAGTCCTAATTGGCACAACGGTATAGTGGTGTCACAGCGTGAACCTCCCTCCTCTAAACAGCATGTGCCTCTGAATATACCTGCCTAAATTATTACAGACCAATGATGAGTGAGCTCACATTTAGAGTGGTAGGGATGGAGTTGGTCATTGTAAAATAGGCCTGGGATTTTCCAAGTCCCTCATTTTTGGAACTTCAGTATCCACGATGCTTGGGTGGATGTAAACAGAGAGCATACAGTTGAAAAAGATTCGCTTTCTGCTTTATGGACATTGACTCCGGGTGATCAGATGGAATCCATCCTTAAAAAAAAGGTCAAAAAGTCCCCCTGAATTAGAAAAAGATGTGCATCATGAGTTTGTACGTGTGTGGATCCGTTCTATGTTCGACGCACACTGCCTTCACGAGCGTCGGTTAAAATGCAAAACCAGCAGTTCAATAACAAAACTACGACCACACAAATCCTTTAACATCATTCCGTCCACTGTCCAGCAGCCTTTTTTGGGCCCCCTTTCACACGCTGAACCCATTTGCCGGCTCTCCCTGGATGCTGACATATCTTTTATTTTGCCCCTCTTTGCTCTTATGATGACAGCCACAGATTCATTCCTCAAACTCTCCACTTTCTTGAAGCTCAGCTATTTCGGTGTTCTGAAGACACAAAGGGCAGCCATCTCGTCATCGGAGAGCCACGGATTACTGGTTTACTTTTATCTTCATGTCTGACCAAGCATCTTCGTCTCGCCTGTGCAGCCCGACGCTGTGGACGTGCACACTGCACCGCCGCTGTGCCCGCGCCGCACACCCTGTTCTGGGGGATCGCTCTCTCAAATAGCCTTCTGTCGGAGAAAAGGGACGCTTCGATGGTCGCATTTAATCACCATAAACTTTCTGAAATGTGGTGAACAATGTTTGCATGATGAAATAGATTTGCCCGAAAAATGCTGATTTAGATGCATTGAGAGGAAGGACGAGGACATTGTTATGACCCACAAGGTTTTGTCATGTGGTAGACCTGAAAAACATTCTATTATGTGAATCCAACCCTCACAATGTATGTATTAAATGTATTAAATGAAAAATGTATGACAGACATCAAACTCAGCCAAACTCCTCCGAGGGGATTTAAATCCCGTCTATTTTTTATTGATAACTAGACGTGAGAATGGATTGTGTGCTGAGGGCTCCTCCTCCATGTTGTTGAGGTGAATGCATGAAATGTAGATTTCAGTGAAATAGAAGCACGTTTAAAGATAATGTTTTGATTTCTCAATAAAAATTAGCATGATATTTAACCGGTTTCTTTTACTTTATCTGTCAGTTAAGTATTGGGATGGAGCCATAATAGATGAAAAAATAATGTGATGTGCATTCATAAACAATGTAACGTTCTATTTATGAATAGGCCTTTTTGCACAATGCAGTTAATAATGTCTCATTAGTACCCGACTTAACAAAGTTCATGTCGATGAGGAGATTGCCAACACTGACCTAAGTGCTCATTACTTAAAGGATAAAATAATGAATCAAGTGGAGTAGCGTTAGAGACAAAAAACAAAAGCAATCCTGTAGGTAAACAGACATCGTGTGATATTTACAACCGACCCTGGTGTTAAGTGAACTGATAGAAAAGAGCATGTGCAGAGGAGGTGAAGTGTATACGATGCGATTGAGCGAATGAAAGGGGGAAAAAAAACAACAACAGGGAACAGCATTCGTACAAAGAGCAATGTTGGGTGAGGAGATAGCGTGAGTGGGGATAGGTGGTGTGATGTGGGGGGGGGGGTTGAGCCATCCATGGTGAGCAACAGAGTGTTTTTCGCTGCTCCGAGAGAGGGGAAGAATAGTCACTGGGCAGATAGATGGAGGGAAAAAGCGTCACTGTGGCACTGATAAAGTGACTGAGGACCACTACTGCCACACTTGGACAATTCCAGACACAATCTTCTCCCCTCTTTTCTTCTCTTTGCTCTGCTGCCAACCCGTTCTTTCTGGCATAATTATGGCCGCTTCTGTTGCACTCTCTCTCTCTCTCTCTCTCTCTCTCTCTCTCTCTCACACACACACAGTCACGCACACACACACACACACACACACGTGCACACTAAACCTTCGAGTGTCTGTCGGAGATGTGTGAAAAAGTAGGAGGAGAGCCGCTTTGGGATACGGTGAAGCCCCGACAACCGTTCATTAAACAGGCCAAATTAGAGGGTTTGTAAACCCCCCCCCTCACCCCCACCCACCCACCTCCCCACCTTAGTGGCCCCAGCCTGCACGTCCTGTATCTCGGCTCAGTCAGAGCAGGGGCATCAAATCAAGAGTTTCTGATCTAAACTTGCACATTTATCACCCTTTCACAAACTAAAGGGAGGGTTGGAGGGGGGGGGGGGGGGGGGGGTCGGTGCACGCCTGTAATGAAATAAAGCCGGTCTGGGTGTCGAGGAGTTGACATTGCATGGTGGTGTACAGTCGGGGCATCTGCATACGGGGCGTCTGCCTCTGCCTCACCGCGGCCGTGACAGATTAGGAATTGTGTGTGTGTGTGTGTGTGTGTGTGTGTGTGTGTGTGTGTGTGTGTGTGTGCGTGTGCGTGTGTAGGGATTCACCGCAAATAATGAGAGATGAGTTTAAAACTGTAGCTCAGGCACTGTGGAAAAAAACACAAAAAAACGGGCCCTGTCAATACGGGGGCGGGTGTGATGCAGAGCGACGGATGGGGGGGGGCAGGTGGGTGAGAGAGAGGATTTAGGGGTGAGAGAGGGAAGAAGACGAGAAAGTCGAGGGAGAGCGGGAGTGAGGGATCAGGGGATGACTTTGTTTTGGTTTACTGCTTATTACCATCATAATCCTTTGTCCTGTTTCCCACTCGGCAGTCCGGGCACACCTCTCGTCCTCGTCTGCGCGTTAGACACTGTGATTGCCTTGTATTTAAGAAGCCTTCTGTGAGCCTCTGTTCCGACAAATGCTTTTCCAATACCAATCACAGCTGAGTGCACCTCATTTGAATCTGTGAAAGGGGTTTTGATTCCATCAGCAGAATGCTCCTCCAAGCGCGGCGCAGACCATTCAATACTGTGGCGACGTGTGTGAAGCCCCGAATATTCTCACCTAGCACGTGCACAGGCGGTAAAGGCTGCCGAGCCTCTTCAAAACCGCGTTGTTCATTAATCCCCCTTTTCTTCTGCGCACAGGGCCTCATTAGCTCGTCTGCTTTGTGGCATTTGGAAAATTATAAGCCGTGCCGCGTGTGACTTTCAAATGATGAAAGAGAGGCGTTTTCCGCCGGTCGTAAACTTTGATGAGGAGTAATTGTACACTGGGTTTTAGCGTCTGATGGTGTTTATGCCACCTGATCAACCTCTAATCTGCGCGCATCCATTGAGCGTCTATATTTTACTGCGTCTGGCTGCACGTGGTACAGACCAGCTGCCGATATCTCCACTGCAGCAGCTTGTTGACCTTCAAACTTATCAGTGCATATCTTTTGTTAGAGTAATTGTCTGCCGTTCGGTCTGCGAGGAGTTTAGATAATGCATCCAAATTAAAATCTTTTGTAAATCCCACTGCTTGATTGCTTCGGAGCCACTGAGAGTTGCTCAACGTTAAAGGTGAAGGAGTTCCCGATTTCCCCAAAGTCATTTTATCTTCATTATTCAGGCACGTCTTGCTGCCTCTTGTTTTCCGCCGAGAAAACACAGTGAGCTCAGGGGACCAACGGCTCACGTGCATCCTCTTGTGAGGGTTGGGTTCAAATCTAAGCCGGGCCCTTCGGAGATGCGGGTCAAATCAAATGAAACTTTGAGGTTACATCGCTTGTTGTAAATAAGGAACGTTTACGCTCTACCGATATTCATGAAACAAAAGTTACAATACAACTATTACAATGAGGCGCCACAACAGCCGCCTGCCTAAATAAAGTCGTCATATTACACGCAAAAAAAAAAAAAAAGAAAACCAATCCCAAGTATGCAACGTAGGGAACGCATATGATTTCGCTGTACTAGTCGTCGCCAGGGTCACTTCCCCTGTGGGCGGCAAACACAACAGTCAGCATCTGCTATCATGCATTCACATGAAGAAAATTGCTAAAATGGTACAAAGCCATTTTGCAGTGGACTGCACAAACTGATTGTGAGAGAATACACGCCGAAGTTTGTATAAAACCGCCGAAGGCTGGAGGGAAGCAGTGTGAAGTGATATCCTCTGAAGGGCTGTGGAACACAAACATAGTTTTCTGAATGGAACATAGAATAAAGTAAAATAAAAAAACACACGATTATTTTTGGAAAGTTTGTGCCACAGACGTTCAGACTAATCTTTGAAGTCTTTGCAATTTTGATTAGGTAGACAAATCCCGCATGAGAAATGGACGTGTTTGACAGTGTGTTAGTTGCACCTAGCTAACACTGATGCAGTCTAATACTGCAGTCCTAAAATAAATCCTACCTTCATGACTCACGGTGTGATAATATTCAGTTTCTGTTCAGACAGGGTTTTTTTTTTTATAAATTGTTGGAGGCTGCAGTTTATGATGCTGTTGAATTATACAGCGAAGAATTTCTTATTTTCATGCCCTCATTGGTGTAAATGGGGAAGGAACTGTTGCATTAGACGTCTAATGAAATAGAGTTTCAGCTCAATATACCAAAGAAAACCTGGAAATGGTTTATAGGCCTTCATTTTTTTCATCCAAACCGACTTTTTTTTTTTTGGCCTGAATTCTTCAGGCTAAAAAATACAATTTTGCACAAAAAAACATCCCTGAATACTCATGCTGGGCTGTGTTTTTCTTCACTACACCGAAAAGAATATACGTGTGGACTTGAGACAACATAATTGCCCAGTATCAAATGTATACTTTGCAAAGAGAGAAACGAAAAGGAAAAAATGTGTTTAAAATACACGCACGGCCCAGATATGGTTCCATGCGATGTGTTGGTTTCTCTCCCTTGTATTGCAGTTCTATCTCTTCACAGCAGCTGCAGTGAGTTTGCGGTGCCCTCTTTAGCACGCCAATGATGTAAATGACAAAATGCTACACAACCCAAGTGGAAACAAGAAAACGGTCCCAGAGCACCTAAAATCGCTTGACGTGATGAAGGAAGATGAGAGAGTCTCCAGACAGCAGAGCTAATGGCATTAACAGCTGAACACGTGGAAGGGATTCTGCTACGTGACGTTCACCACCCTTTCTCCCAACCACTTTTCTAAAAAAAAATTTAGACGACAACCTGCAGTTTGACACTCGACAAAAGTTGGTTGCAGCCTTCCGTCCAACAGGGTTTGAGAATTGAGGCAAAAACACTTAAACATCTTCGTAAAGTCACCTCGCCACATCTTATTAAGTCTGACAAAAGGGAGCAGCACGTTCGCAGAAGTAATCATGCTGTAAACTATGGATTTCACTACTCAGGGGATTTAGGTACTTAGTAATTCAGGTTTTAAACGGCTAAGCAAACATCATTTTTTAACACATTGTAAATAAGAAAACGGAAAAATGAGCACTGAACTGGGTTTCCCTCGACCACAAAAATGAGTGCGATAGAGTGGTCAAGACAATGTGAACATAAAATGTATGTGTAAAATGCTCTCTCAATAGATGTCACGTATTTCCTAACGACTTGTCAGAAGATACGGTCTGTGTTCTTCAATGTGAATATGAATCCTCTGTATAATTTGAAAAAACAGAGACGAATTAAACCTGGGAGTCGAACCAAATGATATGTCAACGTGGTACAAATACAATATATGTCAACCGCATTCATTTTTCTGTTATACCAAACACAATTTCATGGTTGAAATGGTGGAAGAGGATTAACACCCCATTTATATACCTTTAAAGGAAACACAGACTGCTAATGCTGTAGTTTATAATCCTCCCAGCACCCGGGGCATGGATGTGTTCTGTCTGCTAGTTTGACTCCCAGTGAGCTGGCTGGCCCGGATAGCTGATGACTAAAGTAGTGACTGAGGGAGTGCAAAGGCTACAGGGAAATCAAGAGTTGTTGTACCCAGCAGCTACGAGAGGGACTTGACAGATTCAAAGGATTATGTACTGTGGGGCTAACAATACTAATGGCACTTCTTTTGCATTATGATAATTGCCAAGACAAAATTGCCACCTAATTTCTCCCTGTTTCTAATTATTGAGCTCTTCAATGCAAGCAGGCAGTGGGAGCAGAGCATTGGCAGGCAATTAAACTCCTGCAATTATGGCTCTATTGTAAAGCGCAGCTTTACCAAGGATTTTGCAGGGCAGACAGTGATTGCTCTCCGATGCAATTAAATACGGGATAAATCCGGTGTGGACCTGTGGACGGATCTTTTAAAGTTCACCGCTGTGTTTTCTAACAACCACTGCCAGACCCCCCCCTCTCCTAAAAAAAAAAAAACCCTAAACCAAGTCTGTTCAGAAGGTCACCTGCCAAAAGAGCCACACTTGCAGAGACAAAGCAACACGCTTGTGTTGCACGGGACGCACGCGCAAGCTCCCACAGCACTCGCAGTTTCCAGGGAGGCATGCGCGAAAGGATTAGTGCTCCTCTTCGCCTAGCGTGTCGAAGCGAGCGGTGACCCAATGCAAATGTGTGCGCTAGGATGTTTAGAGCTATGAACTGTGGGATATGGAGGTGCGTGGCCATCTGGAAACTCGGGGACAGGGAGGTGTTTATGAGAGACTGGGGGGAACAAACAGCCACAGCCTACTTCGTCTCATTTTGTTGTACAGAAGCCACTGATCCAGTGCAGTGTACTTAAAAGGCTGGTTTGGGACCACAAGCAGGAAGAGATAAATCGGTCAATAAATTAGTTTGAAAAAAAAAAAAAAAAATGCAAAGCTGCAATGGCATGATGCCAACATTAGAAAAGTGATCAGTGAATAGTCAAAAGCGTGGCATGTTTTACTAAATTAGGCTACAGACAACCAAGATACGATCAATAATGGATGGCTGTGGGATGGAGCACTTGTTTACAGAATTCTAGAAGGTTAATGTTATATCAGCTGGGCAGCACATGCCATTGGATCAGACTTAAGCCACATCGTGTGCAGGCTCTGGATTTGCAATAAGCAGCCAGAAACACAAAAATACATACAATGTAGTCTCGAACCCATCACATCATGTCATGCATGATGCATCTTCCACACACACATGCACAAGTCATAGGCCCTATGCTCTAACTCTTAATTTAAACTCACTCAATTGTTTTTTGAGCTGAAATACAATTTGAGGTACAAGTATTTCCAGAATGGCAAAACGCAGTTTTTAACACAAACTGCAGTAAAAGTATGTCAACTGCAACCTGCAAAGACCATTTCCTCTGGTACCAATGCTTCTTTACAATATTCTAAACTGTCCATATTCTTGTGTAGGTCCACTCTCAGTGAACAAAAGTACTATACTTCTAACGTTGTAAACGCAGCAGCATCGTAAAATACAGCTCTGATAAGGCCGTAGCGGAGCAAACCGTGACCGGGAGGCTTCTATCAATGAGATCAAATTATGGGCAGTAACACTGGAGTATATACCTGCATTGTTGACATTAAATCCCTTGAGGGTGTGCAGGCAATCTAAATATTACAAGGAAAGCCCGCGGAAAGATGAAAACTACAGTAGAAACAGATAATTATACGCACATCGAGTGCAAAAAAAGCAGTAAGTTGCAGCCCGGAAGGTAAAAAAAAAGAAGCAGTTTGTAGTAAAGTGGTATAAAATGCAAAATCAAATCACTATCATACTGTATACTTCATCAAATGCCTTACTGCCTTAGAGCATCAACCACATGGCATTACTAAGAACATCATTTCTCTTTATGCTAATATTCACTATTCAGATTTGCCATTATTTTTGTGACACAACTCTATTTGTTTGTGTACAAATATACAGTGAATAGCATTCCATTCCACAAGTGAAAGTCACATAATTAGTGAATACTTGTTGAGAGGCTTTCATTTACTTTTTTTCCCATTTGTTTTGGCGTGGAAAATTAAGTCCTGATGTAATTGATCAAAAACGTTTTCGAGAAATTCCATTAACTTTTAGCCCGAGGCCAAAAGTAAAAGAAGCACCAAAGACCAAAATGTGATTATCAATTGCTGCTGCCAATTCGAATGAGAGAAACCACAGGTAATCAAAGTGTGTGCAATAATACGCCGAGCAGCACGGATCAACGGGGTTCAGGCTCCGCCCGATTCAATTTCAATGTTGAACCAAAAGAATGCACCCCCCCTTTTTTAAATCACGCTGGGGCTTCAAAACACATCATTTGTGAGGCAGTGGGTTAGATCCGTAAAGCTGTTCAGGGGAAGAGGCTAAAGATTTCACTTTCACTGCCTCATGAATCAAGCGTTGCCATGTCGGGGGGGCGGGGAGGGGGGGGGGTGTTCTCCACCATATGCTTCCACAAGTACAAGAAACTTTTCCGTTTTCCTATTGTCATTTCTGGTTCTATGGCATACATCTCTTTCATGCCCTTCCCTCCGCCCTCTCTCCCTCTCTCCTCTTCCTCCTTCACAAGCGTCTTTGGGGTAAAAGTTTCCTGCCACTGTGTCTGACACACACACGCACACACATCTGCATTGCAGTGCTTAAGGGGAAAGCAGCGGGCTGAAGGGGGGGGGGGGGGGGGAGAGAGATGTGTGCGAATGGCTCAAGACAGAGATAGAAAATGACACAATGACAACGAGCGAGTCTGACCCGACATTTACCAAAACTAATGGATTTATGAGTGACAGGACAACATCGATTCGAGGCGTCATTTGGTAGAGCACACCGCAGTCGCTCTACATCTATTTTCGCCGCCTTTGACGGACAAAAAAGAAAAGATGCACATTTTCCGACGTCCAAAAGTCTGATGTGAACACAGCCATTTGCACCTCAAAGTGCTGTCACAGTGAAATCACAGAGAGGGTCATCAACCCCCCCACCTCCCCTCCGAGCCTCACCCGTTATTAATGGCGTCATCATTTTTCCTCTGCTCACTCTATTTCCCTTCTGATAGTGGCGCTTGCTTCATCGTGTTCTGCCATGTTTCTGTAATTGCTCCAACAGCCTGCCTTATGCTGAGCATATAGTTTTTCTTTGTGTGTGCGTGCGTGCGCCCATCTAGTGGGGGTGTGCGTGTCTGTGAATATGTGTGTGTGTGTGTTGCTATGCCCCCCCCCCCCCCCACCCCCCCACAAGGGCCGGCTGCGAGTTTGTGGGGCAGAACTGAGCCGCGGGCGAGCACCACACGGAGCGAAAATGACAGCCTCCAGGCCGCCATTGGTTGATGACCGTGAAAACACTCGCGGTTAACGTAAAGTGAGCGACCGGCTGTCACGGCGAGGCATTGCGCCGACGTGCAGCCCCCCTCGCAACGGCACAACGAGCCCCTCCACAACTCGACTCTGCAGTGCTGCAACAAAAAACAACAAAGGGACGAGCCCACGATTCACAACAACAACCACTTCAGAGATGTGGAGTACACGGCAAAAAGGGGAATGAGTAAGACAACCTCTACTATATGTCAGTGTTCGGGAAGACATTTTTATTATTTATTTTTTCCATTCTAGTGTACAGAAGTGAGAGCCGAGGGCGGGTTGTCGGAGGGAGACGGGGGAAGTGAGGGTGAGGGGAGGAATGCCAACACTGTTACAGATGCCAGCCAAGGTCACATAAAGAGAGGAGGAAGTGCTCGTGGAGCCACAGGAGCAGAGGCCAGCTCCGTGGAGGCGGTGTGAAGGCGGTGAGTGACCAACCGCGAGCCTCGCCGCCTCCACCCATCGTTATATGAAGCCACTTAAAGGAGAAAAAAAAAAAAGCCCCACTCCAAAAAAAAAAAAAAAAAAACACGGCACTTCTGCAAAGCACGGATGGTTTCATTTAGCCAACTGGGGAAGAGTTTCATCTTTGACGGAGACACCAAAAGACGTGTGTTTTTACTCAGATGCGGGATTTTTTTTTTTAATCTATCACATTCCTGCCGGCAAACAGGTCCCTAAAGTTAAACTGAGAAGCAATAAATGATGTGCCAACATCATGTAGCAGCAAAAGGATGATTATTGCGCCGTTTTTTTAATCATCAATTGTAACCGATCTGTGGTTAAATCAGACTTCTTTAACCCCCTGCCCTCTTGCATTTTTCTTTTCTTCTCCTCTCGCTCTGACTTTAAACACGCGCACACACACACACACACACACACACACACACACAGTTTATTATGCAGTAACATTACCAGATCCCCTTAGGCAGCTGTGCATCTCTGTATGACTGATGAGGGTAATTTCTCCCAAACAACAGAATGATCACTTTGGTGGTGAGCCCGACAGACCCTCCCCTCCTCTCCCCCGTCTTTCCTCTCTCCTGTTTTCTTTTAGCTAACAAAAAAGAGCCGTATTTGTCACTGGTCTCCTGCAGAGTCTGGAATGGCTCCAGAGATAAATAGCTCTCCGACCCCGTGTAAACGGATTCGAAAAAAAAAAAAAAAAAAAAAAGAACAGAGTGAATCATTCCACGAATCAAATCGACCAATTGATTCTTCAATGATGATGATGATTCGGATTCAACTTCTGTCAATACAAAGACATCCAACATATTACCATAGGGATCCAATATAATACACATGCCACTGTGAGTTAGCCTCGCAGTTAGGACCGGGCTGAGCCCCAGTAAGTTCACACTCTATACCCCTGTGCACCATGGTGAGGTCTGTCTGCCTCCCTCTCGGCCTCGTAGGTTCGGCCTCACTGGGCTGTCTTTACCTATTCTCCCATCTGTCAGTCACACCCAAAAACAAATCCACCTGTCGACCGCGAGACCGGGCTTAACAGGGCGATGCTACAGCTGTCTGGGCCCGCCTCGGTGCAGAAGGGGGCGAGCCAGCGCCCTCCACTGGTGATGGAAAGCCCATTAAAGGTGCTTATTACCCCACCTGTCAGCTCCATCTCCTCACCTGCACAGATACACACGGTCTAATGAAGACAGTCACTATTAATACAGAACCTTGAACATGGAAGTCATGCCTCTATGTTTTTTTTTTTTTGTGGTCCTTGTGTCCCTGATAAGATCGGGCTCTCTCTCTCTCCAGCTTTGTGACAATATAGCAGTTCAAGCATTAAAAAGAGAGGCTTTTCTTAGAGTGCCACTTGATCGCCTCAACAATGAAGCCATTAATGCTACATTATGTAAATTGTAATGGTCACAAACATCTAATGGGATAAAGGCAAAGTACAGTGCAATTTAATGCTGCTGACTTTCAATGGCTCTTTGAAGGATGTTTTCAATTATAGCCGAGCTAATTTAATTCATTGTTTCGTGGCTGAAAATGCATTTTTAAAGGTTGACTGAGTCTCTATTTCAGAACTCAAGTGTAATCAGTCATGTACATTGCACACTGGAACGTCCTCTAAAGAGATTGACAAAGTTGCCGGGGATCTGCGTTCTTGGTTTTAAAGGGACAAAGTAGCCCTGCCCTTCTACTTTCCCCTCAGATGGCAGGCTTCAGTTGCTGGAGGGTGGAGTGTGTTCGTCGAAAAAGAGATGAAAAGGCCTGCGCCTTTAAGAGGGCTGTCTCCCCTTTTCCCTCATGCTCCCCCTCAACCACACGGACACTCCTCCTGTGAGCATTTGTGAGGCAGCCTCCTGTCCCTTATGTCTCTTTGTGGGGAACAGAACAGACTTTCCAGAGCACCACTGAAGACAAGACTGAGCTCAAGGGAGGACACCCCGGGGGCGGACCTCCGTGCAACCCTGGCACCAACTACTGTGGAGGCTGAGAGGAGCAGAGGCGGAGGAGACTCAGACCTACTCCATCTGGAGTAAGAACGCCAAAAGAGATCCAAAACAGGAGGTGGAACTTATCAGCTGAACAAGCCAAGAGGTCAGTTTTGAGTCAAAGGGGACGTTTTCAGCAGATCAACGGTCAACAGCGACGGACTGGATGTCAAAAAGAAAAGGTGGAGTCTTCATTTGAGCTTTTAGAATTTCTTCAGAAAAGTTTTGTCAAAGAAGAATCCGCAAAGAACTCCATATTGTTTACGGCTATTAAGGAAAAAAGTACTGAGTGAAATACAAACGGCAGAAGGAAGGACATTTATAATTAATAATTTCAATATTTTTTACCCATCACCGGAGCACTTTGAAAATATTTGTGTCATTTGTGGTATGAAATTGAGATGCTCTTCATAACATATCTTGAGCGGTCCAGACAACGCTTTTAATTCACCAACCAGACGTTTATCTTATTTCTCCAGCTCCTCCTGGGAGGAACCATTAAAGACTTTGTTGATAGCGCTCTTGGGGAACGGGTGATATTTCTTATGTGAAGTCTGGAAACTTTAGAGCTGTTGACTGGGAGGGAGAGAAAAGTGCCACATGAATAAGAAAATGATGTTGAGCAGCGTCGCATCCGGCAGAAGTGCATGTCTGGACTAACGTCGCGGTGGCGCATTGAAGAGGGAACGAAATGTTCCCAGGGTGCGGAGTGGTGAGCAGCCAGAACCAGTACCTGACCAGAGACCCAGTCAGGTCCCATCCCGGACTGGCGGTGAACACACCTGTCCCGATGGAAAATGGGCTGAGCCAGGGGACGTGCCCCGTCTACCGCCCCGTCTACCACGACCAAACTCACAGCGCCGCCTGCCAGCCGACGGCGCCCAACGGCGTTTCCTTCCCGCTGAAGCAGACGCCGCCGCCGGCCCCGCCCCCCGCCCTCAAGCTGGGGCAGGAGGGGTTTAAGAAAGTCTGCCGAACCGAGGAGGACAGCCCCTGTCCCTTTCCAGGGCTGGCCTCTGGGGTGCTGGAGATGCGCGTGAAGGAGGGCAGTAAGATCCGCAACTTGATGGGATTCGCCATGGCGCGGATGCAGACGGAGGCGGCCGCCTGTGAGGGAGGTGCGAGCGTCTGCGTTGGCGGCGTTGGAGGCGGCCTCCGGCAGGTGGTCTTCACGGGGTCGGGCCGCGCGGTCACGAAGACCATCACCTGTGCCGAGATCATGAAACGAAAAGTGGGCTCCCTGCACCAGCTGACCAAACTGCGCTACAAGGTGGTGAAGGAGGTGTGGGAGAGCAGCGAAGGGGGGGCGTCCGAGATGACGGTGGTGCACCGGACTGTGCCCTCCGTCAGCATCCTTCTCTCCAAAGACCCCCTGGATCCCCGGGAGCCGGGCTATCAGCCGCCCGAGACTCTCAGTGCATTGTGGGACGAGAAGGAGGGGATGGGAGCGGCGTGCAAGAGACCCCCCGGACCTTTGCCGCGCGGCGGTCTCCCTCGCTGTAAGAGAGCGCGCCTGGGGGAAGGCGTGTCCGTGCACCCTCCTCTCTGACTGGCCCGGAACCGGCGGGCGAGCGGCGGGGAGGGGATGGAATCAGGAGGGCTCGTGTGACGCTGCCCTCCGCCTCGAGCACAACGCTGAGACAATCAGAAACACTCACCCGGACACAACAATGCTTTCTCAGAAGGGCCGAGTCCCACTCTCAGCCTCCAGAGGTCCGCTCGACCGGGACCTGGAAAGCCTGCCTCTGTACATACAGCATTTAGGAGACGCGTTCCTTGGGAACCATCCACATGATTGCGATGTGTGCCGGAAAATCTTTTAACTGATTCACATCCCATTTGACACTAAAGAAAAGCCATGAATTGCAGAGGTTCCGTGTTGCCGCTCGCAGTAAAGTATCTACGGCCTGTGGATGAAATTGATTATTAGCGTCATGTTGCAATCATTTATTTTCCTCTTTTCTCTCCAAGTGTAGCCTCTCAAAATGCACAAGGTAGACCCGAGACTATAGAATAAAAACAGTTGAAAGCCATTGATGTATGAAAAATGCAATACGTAACAATTTAATTTGTCGGATTATTAACTCATGAAAACAAAATTAAATAAATCGGGCGGTTTTTCCAATGGAAATTTTGTTTCATCTTTCTTACTCACACATCGTTGAATTTGCAAAGCTCTGATTGAACAGAAAATCGCAGCGTGCTGATCAGTTGATAAGAATAACAGCGGTGAAATTTCTCTCTGTTAGAAAAAGCTGATTTAATAACAAAGCTGTTGATAAGCCACAGCTCCTGAACCAACCCAGCCTGACAGAAATGCCTAGGGCAGAAATACAGGCACTGATTATCATTAAGATAACAACATAACATCACACAACACAGTGGAGAAGGGGATTAAAAGCCAGGCTTGACACAGCCTCACGCTGCACCTGTAAAATATGAAACCAAGGCAACAAGCTATGCAAACGCGCCCATAGGCCGGCCCACCCACCACCGCCATTGTTCCGCTTCCGCTTAGGCTACGTTCCACGGGTTCTCAAGCAAATTGGTACGTGGTCAAAAAAAAAAAAAACGTTGTTTTCACATTACGCACTGGAAGTTGACTGACATTAATGAAAGCCTACAGACGTTCTACGGTTGACGTTCGTGCCTCGGTATTTCCACACCATTTAAATATAATTTCAGTGGGGAAAAAAGGCGACGCTGATTGATTGCTGAAGCTTAACTGGATGCTGCAGACATCTACGGAAATTGGATCAAAATTCTACTAATACAAAATGCAGAAAAAAGACAGCTGCCAGAAAATGAATTGAATTTCATGGATTAAAGATTTCTAAACTTGACTTGTTTCATACAGGGGTTTTTTAAGTTTTCCTGGAGAAAATAAATAAACCTTTCTGGGAGTTATTTGATTCAAATACTTAAAAGAGCTCTTTCCACTTAATCAACCCGTGTCTTCTGGGGATAATAACTTAAGATAAGTGGAACCTTGTCTGAAGCTTTTAAGTTGATCTTAATGAAAATCTCCAAACTCCAGATGCCGGCCTCCTAAAGTAAATTAGTCAAAGCGAGTCCCAACAATTACAGTTACAACTTAGAAAAGGAGAGAGAAAGAAAAAAAGAGTCCACGTCAACAGATTTAATGTTCAAATTCGTCTTTTAAAGGAAACAAAACTGTAATATTTTGAATAATGGTCAGCCAGCATTTGAACAGTTTATGGCGAACGTAGTGATTAACCTCCCCCTCGATCCCATTAAGTGAATCAGAGCACAGCAGAGCGCCCAAGGTTGAATAAGAAATGCTGCGACTGCAATACAGCGCAGCGTAGCAAACCGCGTGTCCTCGAGACCGCTGGAAGGTTATCACTTCAGGTCGCTGTTATCACAGAGTTAACGGCTTTCACCCGAGAGCCTTTGGGACGGTCGGGCTTGCAGCGCGGGTCAAAAAGATAGCGCCAACCGCGAGTAAATCCTCAAATCGACCTGCATCTGTTATCGAGCATTAAGAATTCCGGGCCAAGTGTAAAACGCGGCGGGGGTAATTAGGAATAACAGCGCAGTGTACCTGAGTGAGACAACAGATAAAACAGAGTGACAAAAGCATTATTCCAGAGCCAAATCCGATGTGGCTGCCGCGAAAAACAGTACGGTGGAGGAGTCAACAAAGTGCATTATGAGATGTGGACAAGGTCAGGTTCCATTTTGCAAATATCGTGTCTTTTAAAGATGCTGTCATGGTGGATTTAGAAGAAAATACAGGCCTGTGCCTAGTATCCACCATTTGAGTTGGGTTCATATATATATATATATATATATATATATATATATATTCAGTATATTTAAACTGAGCGTGTCAAACCTGAAAAGAAGGGAACACATTCTCCGTACCTTCAACCGTGAAGAAGATATACTTAAAGATCATTGGGGTTGGGTGTGACTCGGGAGACCAGCGAAGCCCATTCTTTCCCCACCAAGTATGTTAAAGAACAGTTATTTTTTCTCTCGTCAACTGTTATCGGAGCTTGAATGGGGGACATTGGTTGAGGGCAAATTAGACTAATATTCTATTATTACATCAAAATGGTAATGCAGAGAAAAAAAACCTAACAATTCATTAAATAGTCAAAGGTTATTCCATCATTACAGCATTACGTTAAGACTGACCAATACGCTGTTATCTTTCATGGCGGGCACAGCTGGAACGTTCTGTTTACCAAAGCAAATAACTCCGTGCGCTGGATGTGAATAAATTCATTTTGAAGTCAACATAATGAAAGTGTTGGCACTCTATTTTTTTCGCCTTCTCTGCCGCTGCAGCGGATGAGAGCGAGGTCTCCGGGATGGTGTGGGAGTTCGCTATCTCCCAGCCTCCAGATGGCTCCGTCTTCTCTTATCTAGAAGAATGGGTGCCGCCTCAATTTTTCAACTCGCCTTATCTCGGGGAATCCTTTAAATTGAATATTTACTGGGCCTATGTTTTCCGCCCGTGTTAGCCCTCTGAAGGCGACGTTCCTCTGGCTTGTCGATGACGGGCCGAAAGGTTTTTCTCACTCATGCGCTCTCTTTGTCTGCCCATGTCAAGTAATGGGACAGTGATTGATTATGCGATTGTCAAGAGCGAATGGGAAGGTTAAGCAGTGGAGACGTATTAACGAACGGCCATAGAGGGAATGCGTTGGACAAAAGAGAACAGTGCATTACCCAAACATGACATCGGGCAGACCTCCATTTTATGCTGGGAGAAAAATAGATGGAATTAATCCCCTTCCCAACGGTCTGTTGTTTCCTGCACAGCATACACTAGAGGTTTAGAGAACACTTAAGCAGCTATTGAAAACGTCTTTACTGCAATACGACTGGCTGTGGTCTATCTGCACAAACAAGCCGTACCACAGCTACTCCCTGGTAAGTGTCTGGAAACGTCTTTTCAAAATCATTTTGTGAAATGCCTCCATGTTGGATTAATCAGCGCAGCTGAGGATGTAATTGCTGTGCTGAAGTCAAAGCTGTAAGAGCAGATAATGAACACTGACTACAGGGCTGCCAGAATCCGGGGCAAAAGAAATGAGAAGTTCAGGGGACCAAAATGTCTTCAGCGTTCTTTCAAAAGACCTGAACGAAAATGAAGAAAAACTGCATTTACACTAAATGAAAAATAATAAATAAATCCTCTGAAAAAAAGAAGAAAAAAAACTGTGACTTAGTGGTTACTAACATACAATTTCTAAAGATTTATACATTTTGACCGCTACATTGTGCGGTTTGAGTTTATAAAAAAAACTGAGGTAAATGTATGTTTAAGTTTAGCATGTTCTTTAAATGAATTATCCACAAGTGTATGCATTTAATTATATGCATCTGTTAGTTATTACACAGGTCATTTTATAACAAATAGGATGAGCTAAAAAAAAAAAAGGAAATTCACCAGGGTTTATTCTGACTATTGCTGCCCTCTGGTGGAGGAATAAGTTCAAAGTCAAAAGTATAAAGGATGCTGCTGTTGGTGTACCTGAAATCTATGGTTCTGCAGCACTACAGGGTTTGTACAACAAAGCTAAATGGTCACAGAGTCATTGATGTCTGTAATCGTACACCATTACCGCAGCATATATTGGAAGCAAAAAGGAGCAGTGTTTCTCTTCATCGCTAATGGCTCATCTCATCAGCCAGCCCACTGAAATGCTGCTTTTTCTCCGTCTTTCATTTCAACTGTTGTAAAGAATCCATTCCACCCTTTTATCATTAGTCCTTTTCACCTCGCAATAATGAGAACTTCCGATTCAATTAGCTTAAAAGTGTAAAGGAGCTCTCACAATAAGAATAGTTTACGCTGAAAGGCAATGATGAAAAACCGGAGAAGCTGCACTTATTATCAGCCAATATATGTGAGAAAAAAAAAACGTAAGAATGGGAAGACACCCACACTGCTGTACAATAGGGGGGATATGCACTGATGCTGCTATTAATACGGGGTCTGAACTGCTCTAATATACTGTCACTGTTCAGAGGTGAAAAACAACCAAGAACGGGGTGCAGAGCGCTTGGTTTGCATATTAACATCCTTTAGTCCTCCACTCAGTACTGATAGAGTGATGAACAGCTGCTGCCTCCCGGTCTTATCTGTGTAATTGGAAAGTGCGATCAATATGATCGTTGAATAGAAAGCACAGAAGTTTTCTTAAGCGGCTTACTTTTGGAACAGCAACAGGATAACAGCTCTCTTAAGTCAAAGTATTGCAACCAAGTATTGCAGTTATTAAAAATAACACAGCAGGAATAGTTGATGTTCCTTTAACTTGCTAATTCACTACAATGGGTAGGTCACCCAACCCCCTGCTGCTATTCTGCCACACTGGTATACCATGAAGCCCATACGGTCTCTAACTACACTCACTAATTCACTAAATACAGGTGGAGGGAGATAGCAATATTATAGCGAAGCAGACAGAAGGGTATAATATTAGCTTTCAAGGGATATACTCCGGAGGTCAAACTGATACAGCCGAGAAAACAGGTTAAAAAGCTGAAAAGGTCTTAAATGGTAAATCAGGACAGAAGCCATGAACCACGTTTCTGTAAAGCAAAATAGGTCTTTACTCATTGTAAAAATCAATTTAAAAAAGCAACAGCAGCATGTGTATGCGCTGAGTATAGCTTCAGTAACTCGGGAAGGATAGAATAGCCTCTCCAGGTGATGAGTACCACTACTACACAACTCCAAACCAATGCTAGCTCCAGATCCACAAGACCAGATTAGTGGAATAGAAAAGGAAAATTCAGAAAGGATTTCACGAGAGTCAATTGAGCAAAGCTGGTTAGTGGACTTGTGACTTATTCAGAGCTGGACCAAGCTTCGATACGATTGGCCGGTCTGCGTTGGAAGGTGGGACTTATCAAAAGGGTCATTTGTGGGTTGTGTTCATTCAAACGTTACAATGGTGGTTGTTGCAGATCCATCTTGCAGAGATCTTCCCCGCAGCTAGCTAGTTGCATTTATCGAGACGGCCTTTAGGATCAAAGTGTACAACGTTCACAAAATGTGGTTTTCTGTTGGAAGTTTAGCAGTGTTAACAACAAGCAAGTTTTATAGGAGCCATAAAGTGATAGCTGCAGGAACTATAAATTATCAGCAGGCCCATTTTGCAGTACCATGCATAAAACCTTTCCATCATCTCAATTTTAATTAAAACAGTAATAAACGTTGGACATGACTTGCTGAATATGAAGTCATCAAAAGTGGACGTTTTAGAAACTATTATCAAAAAAAGTAGTAGTTCCACAACTACTCAAATACCCCCGAGGCTGGTGGCATTTGTTATTTGAGTAGTGGTTGTTTTTTTCCCACACGGTGATTCCATTCTTGGAAGCCAGAGTCGTATCCCCTCCCCACCCATACTGAACTTTTGACCTTGAATTGTTAAAGAAAAAGGAAAATAGCAATTAAAGATAACAGCAGCCACGAACACTAACGGCAACAATTTGGCTTAAGTCCCCTCATCAAACAGTGAGAGTTCTAAGCTAAGGCATTCTCTCTGTCTCTTTTTTTGGCTGCCATTCACATTCCACAGCCAGATTCGACGGTTGGACTAAATCATCTGGGAAATCTGAATTCCAGATTGTCGGTCTGGGGGTCCACTCCGTGCAGTGGGAGGACTGGTAGCCATATCAACACAGTTGTGATTACTCCATCGAAGCAGTAGGGTGCTCCAATCAGAGCCGAATCACTCCCCCCTATTACAGACTGCGAGGCCAGATCTCAGTGGGTGGATTACGGAATTAGGATTTGCATCTTCCCAATGAAGTTAATTGAAATGCATTTGAAGCACCCTAATGCTCCCCATCAACGCAGGCTTATTCCAATGTGCAAATTCGCGGCGCGGAGTCATTAAGCAAAAAGACCATTTCAAGTGTGCAAGGATGCAAAAGCAGAGATGGAATTCCATGTTCTGCCCCTCTGCTCTGAGGCCCAAATCTGCATTTGACTGCATCATATGTCTTAAGACAGAGCACCAGGTGCATGTACGCTTGTGGCAGGGCAAAGTGACAGCCTACCACGTATCATAAGTGAATAAAGGTACACCTCATGCCTCAAGTGGTTCTGAATTCGACAAGAGATTGCAATTAAATAAGTTAGAATAAAATGTCCTGCTAATGGAATGCAAAGATGCCCTATTTGGCCAATGTGATCATACTGAATCCCCCCAGAGGACAGGAGTAGTTTCCACGGTAGGAGTTCAGGTCTGAAGATGGTTCATTTTGGATGCTGCAATGGCAACAGGCGTCCCTTCATCAGACACTGGGAAATGAAGTAGCACATGCCAAATGGTTGACATTCCGGCTTTGCGCAACATGCGGTCCTAAACAATTATTACGTTATTATGCACTCGCGGAGCACACGCTATTTACACACCACAGGCGAACGCATTTCCCTCTGCAGGGCAAACCTAAGTACCACTCAAGCAAAAGAAAACAATTATCGCAAACAGATTAACAGCTAATTCAATCACTACTCAAACCATTAAGGTAGCCTCTACCACTGAATGCTTAAGAACCCAACTCATACAAATGAGAATAATGTGCCTGCGGAAGAAGTGTCTGACTGGGAGATGTATTAAACACACACCCAATGTCCTCACATGGATTGAAAAACCATCAATGCCCAAACAAGCTTTCAAGACGCATGCACTGACTTGTGAGTGCTGCAAAATCGTCCGGGGTTCAGCATCCCAGGGGCCTAAAGTGGGCCAAACAACATGGAACCAGTCACTATGGGCAAAAACAAGGCTTCACTGGTCAAGTAATAATGGTGTCTTCAAATCAAGTCATTGTGTATTTGGTTTGGGGTACTGGTTGTTTATCTGCTGTGACCTGTCACATAGTCAGCTCGCTCTATTTAGCTGTAGCAAAACAAAAAGGAGTTGATCACTTTCAAGTTGTTTCCTAAACGTGTAACACGTGGCTTCAGTAACTATTGGCCTGAGGGGCTGAATTAGATGAGGGATTATTTTCCGAATAATAACTATACAAATACTAATGTATTCATCCATATCAATGGTCGTTCCGTTATGAATGTGCACAAAGGCTCACTTAATATCTTTCGACTTACTTGTGTCTTCCATTTGGTGTTTTAGACTCTTTGCCGTTTTTTGTTTTTTACCTCGATGCGAAACTTTCTTCACTGTAGTTTTTTCCTTCCGAAACAAATAATTTTACAAAACATAAACATGGTAGCTCGAAATAAGTTGTCGTTACAAACATAACAACGTTTTTAAATCGTTGAGAGCACGAGTTAAACGGACCGGTAGCCGGCTGAGTCTTATTTAGCAGCGATTGCAATATTTTTCCGTTAGATGGCAACATAAAATGCACCGGGTCTCTGCGGTGCCTTCAGGTACTCCTCGTTAATTGGATCATCTGATTTTTCCAACGTGTAGCCAACCGTAGAATACATTCACCGCAAAAACCTATTAAGCGTAAAGGGAATTGCGAGTACAAGTGTATAATAAGAAAAAACTACTAAAAGTCCGATGAGGAATTGATTCATTTTAATGCTAGCATTTGGGTTTGTTGGTTATACACGTGGGATTCGGCCACGATCGTGACTATGTTTTATTTCCGACGTGAAATGAATGCATCAGAATGCATCGGCCAGTTACACAAAGGTCTCGTCTTCATTTGACTCGGGCGTAGAGCTGTACATACAGTTGTTAAATCAGGTGGTCAACAAGTTTTAACCTCGCAGGTAAGTACATCATGGTTTAAAATCTGTCGTTCCCCACGATTACATGGATTTTTATTGGAACAAGATGTTGCACCATTGTTTTTAGCTGTCCAGGGTTTTATTGTCAAACATTAGTTGTCAAACGTGCTGAGAAGTCAAGAACGTTTTTTGGTAGAATGTTTCTCTCTCTGTGTCTCACCAAACTTCTCACTGCATCTGTGTTCTGACCATTTAGAATACACGAACCCATCAGGCCAAGGGGGATTTAAACCTCAGCAGTTATAGTGTAGAGTAAGACTTTAAATGGACATGATGAAAAAAAACATGACGTTTTCAGTGATGATGCTATTACGTTTTGTTTATAACTGTCACTGCAGTAGTTATGTAGCACTCCAAAAAGGCTCGAATCTCTACAGGGAGTTCCCCTGCCTAGATTAATTAAATCCAGATCCAGGCTCACGTGCTAGAGGTTAAGCGATGACGTGTTTTCTCTCCTCAGAATATGCTCTCCAGAAAATGTCTAATGAGTACTTCAAGAGGCTTCTGGATCAAGTCTCTTGGACATCTTGTGGTTCTCTCCTCTCTTTGTTGTTTTATATCTGGACACTCTGAAAGAAAGAGGACGGACGACTTGATGTCCAAATATCCCCTCATTGACGGGTAAATCGAGTGAATTGTCTCCTCTGCACATCCTTTTCCAAATACCGGAAGTTAATTAATTCTTGAATGGAAAGTCCTTCTTTGTGACTTCCAATTGTCTCACGCCCTCTCTTTCCAACGGTCAGTCATAATGACCTAGCTCTCCAGCTGAGGATACTGCACAGCAATCGGCTGAGTCAAGTTGACCTACACAACATCAGCAAAGTGGCCACCGACATCAACCGGCTCAAAGCGGGCCGCGTGCAGGCACAGGTAGCGCAAAAATAACCTTTCGCTCTTGACCCTGATGTGTTTCTACAAAAAAAGAAAAGAATCCCGGGCACTTCGGTAACTTCAAGGTGTGTCCGGCTCCCCCCTTGTCAGATGTTTGCGGTCTATGTGCTGTGTGGGGCCCAGGAAAAGGATGCTGTCAGGCTGACTCTGGAGCAAATAGATGTGGTCAGACGCATGTGCACCGAGTACCAGGACTTTGAACTGGTCAAATCCGCCAAGGGTAAAGTACACCTCAACATGGCCACCTATACCACTGTGGATGTGAAAGAGGAATTGAATGCGGTTAAATTATCTACTACTACAAATGAGTGGGATAGTTTTGGTTTTAGTGTCAATGGACATAATAACCACCATCATTCTTTGATCTGCGATCCGTTTCTTGTAAAATATTTGCAAAAAGAGAAACATGAAAGTAATAATCATCTTTCCGTCATTACTCGAAGTGAAGACTGGAATGGAGATGTTCACTTTGGAAAATGTGCGTGCAGTATGTAAAACGCAGGGAAAACAAACGCGTGTCTGTCACTGCAGAGCTGAGGGACTCTGAGAGGAGACATAAGATTGCCTGTCTCATAAGTGTCGAGGGGGGGCACTCCATTGACAGCAGCCTGCCCACCCTGCGGATGTTTTACCAGCTCGGGGTGCGCTCCATGGCCCTCACACATACCTGCAACACACCCTGGTAAATAAACATTCGGACTGCATGGTTGCATTTAGAATGTCTCATTTGATCGTAGCCTTTGGATACATTTGATGGTGTTGGGAGACGCCCGAGACGACACTTACATGGAATTTTTATTTTTCAATGCAGGGCAGAATCCTCCTCCAAACTGCACAATGTCTATCAAAGACATAACAACAGCCTGACACACTTTGGGAAGGTAGGCTTAATATTACAGTATCAGTAATATCAATCACATTTAACAAAGCCTGTTCAAAACGTGCTGCCGTGATGAGGAACCCAACAAGACCGCCATGCTTGAGTCTTCGTTGCATTCGAGCACTTCCTTGATTGCCATCTTTTTGAGTGTTTGCACGCGCGTGGGTGGGTGTAACCATGCCGCTCGGCTCATTTGACTGCCGTTGTTCTAATTTAGTCGTGCCCGGCTTTTCAATGTGGTTTCCCCCTACAGGCCGTCGTGGAGGAGATGAACCGACTGGGAATGTTGGTGGACCTCTCCCACACTTCTTGGGACACTGCCTCGGCGGCGTTGAAGCATTCCAAGGCACCGGTTATTTTTAGCCATTCATCCTCCTTCACCATGTGCAACCATGACCGCAACGTACCTGACTGGCTGCTGCGCGATCTGGTGAGAAAACAAAATCACTGCGTGATTAGTTGCTTGATTAAATCCAGTCACTAATTCATTTCTATTATTAATAATTCTCCTTTACACCTCTGACGAGGAACACCCAATTTGTTCCCATGGTTGGATTCGTTGTTTTGAATATCATTACAATGCGGTGACGCCTCAGATCCCTCTAGAGTCGGCGTGTTTCTCATTTTTGCAAGATATTTCTGTGTTATTTCCCACAGCACGGGGTTTGAGATAAGACAGGCATAACAGGATGTTTGCCTGATGTATCTGCCGCTACATCTGGTGCATGTAAATGTGAAAGAAGTTTGTTTTAGCTAATGCTTCCAGGTATTTCTTTGGGTTGTGTTTCAGAAAAAGAAACATGGGTTGATCATGGTGAATTTCCACAGCAATTTCATATCCTGCAGCAACGTAGCAAACATCTCTCTCGTGGCCGGTGAGGCATTCCTCCTGAGTCTGAGGTGAATCTGTAGTTTGTATTTCTTTCTGTCTCAGGTGACTTTCTTTTCAAACCTTGGGTTTCACAGATCATTTTGATCACATTAAGAAGGAGATTGGAGCCGAGTCAATAGGAATCGGAGGGGATTATGAAGGTGCTGTGAGGTAAGAAATGTTGTCTTTCTTATGCAACATTGTGACAACCGGAAGAACTGTGGGACAGTAAATCCACATATCCACCACACGACTTGGATCAGTGGGGCTCTTCAGATACACAAACTGAATTAAACAAAGCTTGTACCCATTTATGTCCGTCAGTCTGAAGATGCTTTGCTTTTGTTAGCCTGTCCTGATATCAGCAATTTTTGACAGATTTCCTCAGGGCTTAGAAGATGTGTCCAAGTATCCCGCCCTATTCCAGGAATTGTTGAAAAGGAACTGGACTGAGAATGAGTTGGCTAATGTCCTTCGAAACAACTTCCTGCGAGTGTTTGAGGAGGTGGAGAGGGTGAGCTATAAAACCTTTATATTATGTTAAAGAACAGTCTTCTCTGGTAAATGGAGGGTATGTGAATCCATGATTGGGCTGTATTTGAGGACATAAGGCTTTTTGTTTGGTGGAAGATGTCTACAGTTAGTGTGCATCACATCCCTCTCTTGTCTCGCTGCATTTCCCTCAGGTCCGGGATCAGTTGAGTTTGAACCGGCCCAGTGAGGTCCAAATCCCCCTAGAGGAGGTGCACAACCCATGCAGGCTGGTCCTCAGACCCCCTAGCCCAAGAGGGTCCTCTATCCGGAGTGTGCCCTCCAGAGCGCAGCACGAAACCAAAGGTGCCCTCGTCCCCGCCATGGCTCTTTTGCTTTCCAGCCTAGTTTTCACTGCGTGAATGTTTAGAAACTTGGTTGAGCCGCATCGGAAATGCATAATTTCAACTATAAATAAGACGATGTTAATAATATTGTTGGGCCACTTTACAGGTCAGAGAAGATAAGGAGATAATCCTTATCTTAGCATCAATCAAAATGTATTCCCATTTGGAAGTATAATAGACTTGTAATTTGTAATATGTATATTTGAATAATGATAATTTAAAATCTGCCTCTCTATATACATTAGAAACCATTTACACAAGAACAGCAATGACAAGGCACTTTACTATTTGTTTTTAAATGTGTTTTAATACAGATTTTATGTGTTTGCTGACATCATTCCTATGAAAACGTAAAAAATGAAGGACAATAGTGATAAATAAAATGGTTGAGATGGCACATTCATGAAGGATTGTCATATGTTTATTGTTGACCTGTGAGCAGGAATAGTAATTATGCCACAGTTGTTATTTTCATTTCATTTTACAGAATAATAAGAATGACTTTTCTGTGAACATTTCGGCTCTTCGGGCCGGTCAAACAGAAAACTGTTGCACATTCTGTAGAAGTAACTGAAGACAATCTTGAATTTGGAACAGCATGAAGCATCACTGTGAAGATTTCAATTAAGATTACGCTTCCGGTCTTGACAACAAAGTAATTTGCTTAGGTAAACTAATGTGGCACAACAGCCTCATTAGTCTTTAATTAAAATTACACTCATGTCCTCACTAAAACAATGCCAATCTAAAGTTTCCATGTTAAGATAGTGAAAATTGTTCTCCAACCCGTTTTGATTTAAGTAAAGTGACAGGCATTGCCTCTCATAATGAAAACTATCATATACAAATGATATCTGCAATTGCTAATAAGCGTGAAAATATCAAATGTACAGAAAAAATGCAGACCATGAATATTATCCAAATTGTGGTGTGATTTCCTTTAAATCTTTAAGACTAACTTTAAATGAAGCCATTTTTTGTGTGTGCTGATAAGCTTTTCAGGTCTGTAGAAAAAGTATAAAAGTAGCATTTCAAAAGTCAGTCATATACACTTACACAACAAAACATCTGTCAAAAAACCCATAAATTATACTTTCTTTTGAAAACTTTCTTCATTGATTTCTGCCAGGCCACATTTAGAGCACAACCAACATCAAGCACTGTGTTCATTATCCACAGTAACATTTTCTTTACCTCACTGGGAAATGTTGAAAAAAATAAATAAATAAATAGAGTTGCGCTTCTAGAAAAAAAAAAAAAGTATTCTTTTCTGAAGGAGAAAAAAATGACAGATTTCCTTTGTAAAGAATGGCAGAGCTGCAAACATATACTGTAGGTGGTTACGTGCACTCGGTTGTGTGCCGACTCGATACAAGAATAGACTAAACATTTTGTACTGAAAAATACATACTCCACGGCTAAAGTGACAAATCAACGCGTATAACCAGTAGGTGCTGCATCCTTTCTAGAGGTGCAATGCGTTCTTTAAAAAAGGCCGATACTTATTGTAGCTTATAACTGATCATGAGTAGATGGTGATGACCTCCCGACCTCCGCCTCGGACCAGCAGCACTCTTTCCAGACCCTCAGTCAGTACCTCCAGAAACTCCATGTCTGGAGTACGCGTTTAGGAAAACCAGCCAAACAATAGCATACACACAAAACTCTCCATATCATTTGGAAAGAGCCCTTTTGTTATTCCATATTGTTGAGAGGATACAGTTCTCGTCTCCGTCGGTGTCTCGAGGCGGCCCCGGCATGTTGAGCAGCACCAGTCGAGCGTCATGTGACCGGTTGACTATCACCTCGTTCAGCTTTACCGCCGTGTGCATTCGCCGCACGTTGGATTGATCCCTAGAGTGCAGCGGGGAGGAGAGAGGGAAAGAGGGATCTGTGCTCAAAGAAACGTGCTTTAATTTGTTTTGTTTTTTACAATTTTTAAAACGCTTTGCGCTGACGGGCAACTCACGGTTTGAGGCTCATGAGTTCTCTGAAATTCTCGGGCGCATGGCTTCTGTTCCTCTTCTCAGCCTCGCACTTCTCTCTGGTCCAAGTCATGTGAACCTTCTCCGGGGGAGCCTCCACCACTTCCTCCTCCTCGTCGGAATATAGACTTCCCATGCGCACCAGGGAGTGTCTGTCCTTAACCAGCTGGGCCTGCAGTGGGAAAACAAGGAGGCTCTTAATACACTGTGTGCAACTGCAACGGTTGCGTGATAACAACAAGCAGAGTTCGGGTAGAGCAGGTTAAATTCACAACATGAAACACAGCAGCCTCTCTGGATTTCATCTTTCTTAAATATTTGGAGAACTGTTGGAAAAAACTGCAGTAATGTTCCACCTTTAGTACGACAGAAAGTCTGTACTCTTTCACAAGGAGGCACATGGTGTTCTCCGTTTGTGTCTCTATGTTTATGATCATGTGGTGCAAAAGATGATCGTCTACATCCGAGGATGACTACCACCACTTGGGTTTTGCCCAGAGCCCCACCCTGTTTAAGCATGTTTATCTTACGACTGTACATCCCTTCTCCGAAGTTGGAGCAAAAGAAAACATACCTCTCTTTCTCTTTCGGCACTGGACAGCCTCATTTGCCTCAACATCTGGGACCTCTGCTCCATCATTAATGTTCTCTCGTAGGTGTATGCTGAGATGTCACTGTCATGCTGGAATTTGGAAAAAAAACAAGGTTTTAGTGGTCAATCCATCGTAAACATATATCTGTGTTGAACATGGACGGAGCGACACAGAAATTGGACTCAATCAGCCGGGCAATTTTCGTGTGAAACAATCTCTCCTGCGGCATCTTGTTATTTATGAGCATCTGGTTTTATCACTGAGATACATCCATTTTTTCTGGGTCTAGCAATAAAAACCCTTAAAAGAAAGTCTTCACTTTAGTGCAGAATTGTGGTCGTGTGCGAGGGATCCTCACCATCTCCACCACCTCCACCTCAGCCTCTATTCTCAGCTGGTACAGGAACATGGCCAGATCTTTCTTCATCTGGATGCTGTTGTCGTCCATCTGAGCTACAGTGAAAATGCGCATCTTGCATTTCTTCCAAACCTATACAAATACAACCATAAAGGTAATTCCACGTGACTATGATTGCTTTTCAGGAAACAAACCCTTTATACACATAAAACAAAATAACAAATTCGAAAGGCATGTTTACATATGAAGCAGCATATTGGACTGAAGCGCAAAGAGATCTGAACGTCTCACTTTATGGAGCTTGAGAAGGAAAGGCAGCAGCATTAGCATCCCCCCATCATGGACAATCCACCAAACGTCGATGTTGCCATCGGCGAAGCGTTCGTGGTTGCTCGGGTAGAAGGACACATTTTTGGGTACCATCAGGGCCAGGTGGGCAGCTGTGGTGCAGCGGACTGTGTCTGAGTAAAGAGGAAATGTGGAGGGGATCAACTCTACTTTAAATAAATGTATTTTACAACAGCTTACATTATGTAGATGGCAAACAGAAAGCAACACAAAATATAATTGAAATTGTATTTTCAAATGAGCTTTTTGAAGCCCACAATTGCTCCATCTTTAAGTCCACAATAGTGAGCTGGCATTTGACAACTACATACTGTAATGCCTGTAAACATTGATTGTGTTTGGCAGTCACTTGATAAGGGTGCTATACTACAGATGCCCATTTAAGTTGTCCTTAAAGCCGTTCAGTGTAATTCTTACTTATAAAAGTCTTCCAGGCACGAGGGTCTTCGCTCTGTCTCCATCCATAGGGCCAGCCCATCATCACGGTGTTGTGCTTCATGCCCCCCAGACCACAGGACTGGATCAGGTGGACAATACCCTCACGCACCTTGGAAGCCACCACAATCTGGCAGAAACCTTTGACTCGTTCAATCTCCATCATATTCTTAATGGCCTGGAAGTAAAAAAATCGTAACGTCTATGAAAAAAAGCAGGAGGCAGCTACACCACGTTTGGTACAAACCATACTGAATGCTTTAAAAGGAAAATACCTGTATCGTAAATCCACTACACAAGGTTTGGCTTTCACTGTATTGTCGCTTCACTGGTTCATTTCTTACGTCAAATTATGAAAAATTATCCTGCAATAATCCCTTATTTTATCCGAAATGGCTCATTAGCCCCATATGGTAGTGACAACAAGATGTTTTTCAGCCATGCCTTTAGATTAAAGTGACAAATACTACAAAAAAAGTTACCATGGAAAAATACGAAACAAAAAATGAAATTCTCCCCGCTTTCCATAAGTTACCTGCTCAGCTGCTTGCATTTCCCCGTAGCTGTCCAGGAAGTTGCCTTGGACAACAGAGCCCACGATGGTCAGACCCTTTCCCGCCTTCAGCTGCGAGGCGAAGGTGAGCAGACGGGGATATTTCACATGGAGGTCCTCATCGAGCTTCAACAGCACAAGCAGCTGAGGTCTGTGGTGGAGCAGAGTCAAAGACACTCAATGGGAGCTAAAGGCCCAGATCAAAAGGCCTGTGTTTGCATCCCTGATGAAAGATGGGCATATTCATCTACAAAAACAATATTTCCTGAATGGTCATTGGGGGTATGGTGATAGAAAGTGGTGTCAAGCAGCGATTTTATAATTTGAATATAAAAACACATCTGCTGTATATGTATAGCCTTAACAGGGTTGATCTTAATAAAGGTTCTTACTTCATAATACATATTGTTGACATACAGGCTACATTCTATTCTTCGTTCCGCTATCAAAACTTTCAAGACTACCCATGTTTAGTCAGTGTCATCACATTTAAAACGGGTGGATTATACTCAACATCGATCTCACTACAGCAATGCTAGAATTATAAATAAATAATATACATGATTCTGCCAAAACCTCCAAAACTGTAAATACTTAATGGCAGATGGCATTTAGTCATTGTGGGTCGATATAGACTAGGACTGGTGGTAAACTTCATCATATATTGATCATTTTTTTATATCAGCATCAGGACTGTTATTGTAGTGGGTAGATGAACATTTGTTTAATACAACTGACTGGATTTTCCATCTAATGTTATTTTTAATTAAATTGACTACTAAACAATATGAACCCTGGTCTGAACCCAGTCTCCAGGGGGTGACAGTGTGGGATGCTTGGCGCTGTGAGAACCACTTTTGTAGTATTTTGCAGGTGTACCTCCAGTTCTTGGTGTGCGGGGGTCCAACCTCCAGTCTCAGCAGGGCGTAACGTGCAGCGCTAAGGGACAGTCCTCTTATTCCGTCTCCCCACTCCTTCTCTGCTCTGTTGTTTGTGAGTGGGAGACAAGAGACATAAACATAAGGGACTGGGCGGCTTTCCAGCAGCATCCGTCACAGACGTGACGAACGGAGACACGGAGACGCAACAAAAAGACAAATATACAGATTATATTTAGACTCGAGACATACCCTTGGTACTCAATGTATTTGTAGATCATCCCAGCAATTACCATGGCCACAATAGCGTAGTACCAGGAGGAGATGAACATCAGAGCCAGACACATACTCATGCCTAGGAAGGACAGCGCCCTGTGGGTTTGTAAACCACAAAAGGTGTGAAGAGATGTTCCGGCATACCAAGAACAGCGTGGTTATTTACAAGTAGGAGGGGGGCCAGGACCATCTGAGTGGTACAAAGTGAGTGTGCACCGCCTGTAGGAAGTCTACTCACCAGTGGTAATATTTAAACCTTGGCCTCCAACTTGGTGTGCGTAAAAGAGTCTGAACGGCACAGGCTAGGTTCACAAACAGATAGCACATCAAGAAGAACCTGTCGAATGAATACAAGGAGAGTTCCCAACATAGTTGAAGTTCACGGCGTCAGTGGGGTTATTGGTTTTGGGCTATAACAGGAAATGAAGAAATGCATGTTGATGACGAATAAACGCCTGTAATGAGTGTGTATAAAATGTGTGTTTTATACTTGGCACATGTCATATGAATGGCATGCGTATGCACGTGAGCTTACATGGAAAGGATGGGAGCGACCATATCCAGTGAGGCAATAAGGATGCCCAGCTCAGCTATGAGACCAGTCAGTAGGAGGGCCCATGTAGGCTCTCCGTTGGTCTTTCCATGACCAAACACCTGAAACCATACATTCAAAACCGTTCATTCAAAGCATGCCGGCCACTTCTGCATCATATTCAAATAAGCCATAGTCAAATATTACCACTAAACATTGACAACTCAACATTGAATACGACACAGAGGTTATGCTGAACATGAATAATTTATCCTGTTTTGGAGGTAATAAGAGACTATGGAGCAACGGTTGTCTCAAAATGTGTGTCAGTCAAGTCGCAACAACGAGTTTATCTTCAACAGTGTCTACTGTCTCACCCTAAGGAACGGAATGATGTTGTCTTTGGCAATAGCCTGTAGAAGTCGGGGAGCCCCAGTGAGGGACTGAAGGCCTGCCCCAACGGTAGAGAAGAACGACCCAATGACGATGACCCACGGAGACGGCCAGGAGAGCGTACCCACCACCAGGTTCTTTCGAACGGCGTCTCCAAACCTACAGGCAAATGGATACTGAACATGAAGTATTACGATTTTTACTTCAGAGGTTCAATGATAACATCCAGTAGGACACAACTGAACTCACTTGTCCCTGAGGACTACTCCTTCAATGCAGGACCCAAAAAGGATCACAGAACTGAAATCTGAATGCAAGCAGTCAAGGAGTTCGAGGTGACACAATGCATACCAAATCTACACAGATTAGTTGTACATAGCACCATATATAAGGATACACACAAGTGAAGTGGTAGTAATGGCTAAGATAGTTCCCACTGGGATGGACTTTTGAGCATCACGGAGATCACCAGATCTGTTGGAGCCAGCCATGATACCTTTAAGTTGATGAAAACAGAAGACATGTTAAAGCGGTCTGATCATGCCCCCTACTGGCTGGATCAGAGGGAGGTTAAAAGTTATTTGTGTAAAGCATGTAAATCATACAACAAAGCAGGTGGCTTATGTTCCAATTTGCATTTGTGGGCTTGCTATTGCATCACAAATCATATCTGCATCATATATGACCTTTTCTTGTCACAATCCTATTTTTAATAGAGCTTTATGACTTGAGGTGAACAAGTTTGTAATGAATAGCTGCAGACCTGTTGTTTACCTGTTGCAGATGGGAAGAAGATTCCCACGAGAAGTGTGAATGAAGTAGCGATGTCGGCCGACACGTACATGCCAAAGTTCTCCGCGGCACCGTGGGCATCGACTGACTGCAGCCTCGCTTTCTCTGAGATCTCCCCCTTTTGTTGGTAGTCGCTCCACATGTTCTCTAACAACAGAGAACTAACAATGAAAATATTGGCAACAAAATTATAAAGAGGGACTAAATAAACAGGCTTTTGAAAAAAAAAAAAATCTGAATTGTAGCATAATGTCAAGAAAGGAAATTGTTCTAACTGGGTCTCCTTAGTCAGTGATCTACCCCTTTATAGCTGTGTACATGTTCATTATATACTGTATGTATACATATAGGCAGCATTGCGTGCTGTTAACTTTATTAAGTAACCAAAATCGCATCATGTAATATTGGAATCACTCTGCAATGTATGATACATTTACCTCTAATTATCCCACTGCCCAGTCCAGGGATGCCCTGTATCTCTGTCACATTGTTCTGAATGAAGTAGTCGTCACACTGAGGACTGCTCGTGTTGCCCGGCAGACAGAACATTTCCCCCAGCTGACTGGGGACAGTGACGTTGCCCTTCGTCACAGTCTTAGCACAAACGTCGAAGCGGTCTCTCACCAACGTCCTGTTCCCCAGCATGCAGATCCTACAGCAATAACAAGGGCGCAATTGAAGTCGTGGATATTTCAGCCATCATTATTTCCACCAACGACGTAATGATGGAAAAAAAAAAAGAGTGATTTAACAACATAATAACAGAAGCAGATAATAATCCTTTCGTGTTCATTCTTTAACCTTACGTGAATTCCGGGGGGTGAGTCATGGATTTGAAAGCCCCAGCGTAGATGGAGACAATGGAGATAATAACGCAGGCCAGGAAAAGACTGGCCAGCTTGTTGACATATTTGACTCCAACAAAAACCACCACTGCCATCAGGCTGAGGCAGATAGAGCCGTAGACCCGCATGTTGTTCAGCATGGCGCTGTCACTCCCAAGGGCGTCCGTGGCATGAAATATAGCAGCCTGGGGGACCAGATATTTCTGAAGAGAGAATAAAATGAATAAAAACTGCAACGTAGAGTTTGGTGAAATATCTTATCTATCATTTGAATAAACAACAGCATTAAGGATTTATAATATCTAGCCATACAAACGTAAACAGAAACAAAACCTAAGATTTTAGCAAACTGACCAAGAAGATTTCAATGGCCCCCAGTATGTACATGGCAGAAGCAAAGGTAGTGCCCAGGTAGAAGCACAGGCCCACGGCTCCTCCAAACTCTGGGCCGAGGGAGCGGGAGATCATGAAGTATGCCCCTCCAGCTACAACAGTAAAACAAAGCGTTAGACACAGAAATCCACTGAACGGCATGCAGTGGACATGGCTGTAGATTTCTGCTGCCCTCAAGTGGAAGAAAATTCTGATTCAGAGCGGTCCGAATATGTGAAGGCCGAGCAAAGTAATTATTGTTAAACCAGTTTATGTCCCTATAACGGCAGTTCAATTAACTATTCATAACCTCAATAAAAAAAAATGAATTAGAAAAGCCTACAGAAGTATCAATAATTACCTGGAACAACACCATTGGTTGCAATGGCACTCATTGATATGGCTGTGAGCATTGTCTGTAAAGGAGAAAATCAAATTAAGGGATTCTCTTCAGCAACATGATTTAAAAGCAATTCCACATCTCCATAACAAGGCAACTGAGACAACAATCCATATTGAAAATTAGCACATTTGTGATGATTGGTTCTTTTAAATAACTGCTGCAACCATGTGGATAACACTGATTCAGCAATGCAAGCTGGCTGAATGTTTTGGCAAAAACAAACACACCAAAGTAGTGTGTTCACCACAGTACAGAAAGTGCATGTGTGTGTGTGTTAACAGAGCAGCAGTGCAAAATGTGTGTGTGTGTGTGTGTGTATTCATACTGACACACGAGCAGCACATGAGGACAATCAGCAGAGACTGCATAATGCCAGCCATGCCAACAATCCACGTCAGTCGGAGGAAAAGAATGACACCGAAGATGTTCTGCAGACACGGCAAGTAGACCCCCATCAGAGTGCCCATGTTCGGAGACTGATGGAGAGAAGAAGATGGGCAGGATGGAGAGAAAGAGAGGGAAAGGGAGAGAGGAGAATACTGAGCAGGGCATTGCAGGAAACACATGTATTGATGATTTGTATTGATGGGTGTTTTGTTTTGTTTAAAAGGTCATTCCATCACGCGATCAGCTCTTTGCTTGTATTCAGGTCCTACACAGCTATACTGTAGCGCCTGCAGAGGCATGAGCAATCAATCAACGTCTCTTAATACAAAACGGGAACTTGGATCGCGAGGCAAAGCGAGAGCCAGAGATGGAGGATAAGGTTTCTAAACCTCCAAAGGACTGAGCTTTCAAGTAACAGCGAGGCGTAGTATAGTGTTGCTCGTCTCCTGACCTTGGGGGTCTTTCTACGCGAGGCCGCGGCGCTCTCCTCCTCCTCATGCTCCTTGGCTCCCTGGGTAATGTTAGTGTAGCTGACCAAGCGGCTGAGCAGAGAGGAAACCTTCGGTCGGATGTCCAGCTCTTCCTAGAGGAAGAAGAAAAGGGGGGTATGTTAGTGGGTTTGATAGTCTATAATGTGGCAGAAATATTGGAAAATGAAAAACAGACCTCAAACAAAGCCAAGTTTCTGTCGTAGAAGTCATTCTTCTTGGAAGCAGCACTGGCACTGTTGAGAAATGGGCTGTCTTCTTTATGATTGCCATGGCCTATTAGAGAGAGGATAAATTAGTTAAGGTTGACAATAAAAAATAAGAAGAAATGTTGCTTTTTGGCCGCGGAACAAATTGAAATTGATCGAATATGCATTATCCTGCCAATAAATCAAGCACATATTGTTATCTAAAAGATCCATTGGAGCAAGAACAAGAACAAGAAATAGTTTGAAAGTTGTAAAACGTGCAAAATGTCTGCACCACCATGTTTTAAAATAATGCTTATTTGCTGTAAGAGTATGACAGACGTTTCTCTAATGAGACAAATAATGAGGTGAAAGTAATGCTTCTGGAAGATTACAAGTGCATCTATTATTTTACAACTGCCTTGTCCCTTTCAGTTTACTTCTAGTTACATTCATTAATCAACTATAGAACTACTAGTATTGGCCCAAAAAGTCACAATTACATCCACAATGTTCTACTTGATAATAGTTTGTTTATATGCACGGTGTCAATAGAGATGAACAGGCATTGATGAATAAAAAACGTCATGGTTATATAACTGTCAAACATTTCAATCTAAAATATAAATAGCAGCCCTGTAGCATTACTTGAACAATAATTAATAATACCAAGTAGACAAAAAAATAGTATGATTCATTTTTCCATTGGAATTTATTTTTTAATATTCATTCAGCTTTAAAGTCTGTCACTATTAATTACAATTTGACGATCTTGATGATCCCCACGTAGCAGTGAACTTCAGGAACAGAGCAGTTAAGCTGCAATGAAGGGCCAAAAGCAGCACAGACCGACAAAGCAAAGTCCAGGTGATAAACAGGCATTTAATTAGATTTTACTCTCATTAACTTTTGACGAAAAAGAATCAAGCAGAAATGTGCACAGTGCCTGGGGCCATTATTGCAGGCAAAGGAGCACGCACGCACGCACGCACACACACATATTCACACACCTCATTACCTAGAAATGACCTGATCTTGGTTTATTAGAGCGTGTAAACTTTAACAACGGCATCTCACGACCAAATTTAATCCTGAAAACAAAAAGTCTCCCAAATTACCGAGAAGGCATGAAATAGAAAAATACTCTTAATAGCTTTAAAAGATTTACCAGCGTGATTTTGTCGAGCTCCAGTGCCGATTTTTTTACTCACCTGTGGTATGTGCCCAGCTGCCTTCCCTCTGGTTAAGCATAGTTATGAGCTGTGTGCAGAATGCTACACGGCACTCTGTGCTCTAGCTTGGGGAATTGTCGATTACTATCCGGGACACTAGGTTGCCCCGGGTGAGTACTCACTCAGGGGTCTGATTTAACACATGGAGCACAGTGGGGGGGGGGGGGGGGTGGGGGGTGAAGTGGGAAGATACAGTGGTAACTCACTGGGGTGGGTGTATGGAGGTTTCAAAATTAATTAAATATCTGTATTGATGAATTTTAATAAATGTTTCGTTAAAAAAAATAATTGGGAGATTATTCCAAGCCGTTATTACAATTTTTCTTAATTTAATGAGATTTTTTATTTTTTTTAATCTTAAAAAGGGACTATTCATGGCATTTGATCTAAATCATCATAGACAGAGGTGGAAGGCATTCAAGCTTAAGAAGAGATGTGAGTAAAAACAACACCAACACTGTCCTCTAGTGTCATCTTGTTGTCAGTGAACTGCTTTAAAAACGACGTAACATGTTCAAAGCAGCAATGAAGGGCGACTACATTAGATTGGATAGAGGCGCTGAGTAACTCGGGCATTTTTGGAGCAATGCAGAAGCCTGTTGCTCCACATCATATGACGCGTTCAGAAGGTTTACTGGCAGTTCCCGAAGTGGTGCTCCAAAAACTTAACTTTGGTTAAAACCAAAAATAAGGAATCTTCCAGCTCATTACAGTTTTTGGACCGGCATAAATAAAAGACAGTGGGGGTCTCTTGCTGCTAACCTCACATTAAATGTCTTATTAAGGAAATTAAAGATGAACCCGCTTGTCATGAAGGCCCATAAGAGTCGTGCTGTGTGCTCAGAACAGCACAGAGGAGTTACAGCAACATGTACCGACAGGTCAACTGTGACCCCACCATAAAAAGCTGACCACCACCACCAGAACATCAAAGACTTGCCCATTAACCAAAGGCTTTCCCCATGTCGATAAATTAAGCAAGAGCTTAAAAATGCTTTTTCTTTCCACTGACTATCTACAGATTTTTTTTTTGCCTTTGGCTTATAGACATGACTGGTCGTGTCTCCGGATATTGGGTATAATTTGCTGCGTGTTTACATCTAAATCAAATCCCTGAATAGACGATGTCAAGTGTTTTTTAAAGTGCTTTTGACTTGGACAAATCCTTATAGTGGCTGAAAGTGGCTGTTGCGAAACCTCCTGAAGACATTTCATCCAGCAGTGCCTTAGTTTACCACAATGTACTTAGGAGGGATACTTTGAAATATAAGAGAAATCTCTTGAATACTCAAATAGACTTTTTCAAAAAGGCACTGCAGTTATTAGGCAGAAAGAAATGGAAGAGTATTGTTTATGCCAGCTGTTTTCAAGCGGATTAGTCATGGAAAATAACATCCCTGTCCATTAGCTTCTTAGGGTTTGACCAAGTATGCTAAACTTCCCCTTTATAAACTTAGCCTAATAAGAAGAAGTCCTAAGTAGGGCTTAGCTAACTCTGCTTTGTGCGTTTAGTGTTTGGAGGTTGAGTGTGCGTAGAGAGACAGTAAAGGAGGCGTGCATCGCCTTTGCTTCTTTCTTCATTTAATTGGCTCCCGCTGCTTTTGTAAACTGCATGCCCTTAAAGCGTAGTAAGACGTGATCATGCCACTGGGTTAGGGAAAAACATCATGCAACAGTTGCTTTTCAGCAAGTCAAAATGGTCTTAAGGTCAACGAATTCCCAATTTCCCCCCTCGATTGCCTGTAAAATGATCCTCCAAAACGCTCCCAGCCACTCTGGACTCGTACTTTCACCAACCAGCTACTCGAGGTAAAAAAAAAAGTTAATGAGCAACCAATCTGAAGACTGACCTGAAGTTTTGACGGGACTTTTTTGAGGAATGGGGGGGGGAAATAGTCCAGCTCTATACATTTTCATTGTAAGCATAAATTGTTGGAGTCCAAAATGGGACAAGAGCAAAGAACAGTTGGTCAACATGTGTTTGCATGTGTATTTACAGAACAGAGCTGAGCTAACACATATAGTTAAGTGTATTGTGCAGCCCTGCAGAGGCAGGATACCACAATGTTCGGCATTGTATCTGTCATAGAATATTTATAACTGGTGTAGGGCGCGGCGCGCCCAGGGGAGCGGGGAGGCGGGGGGGGGGGGGGGGGGTACAGACCAGGCAATTCTTAAATCATTCCAGTGCACCTATTGATAGCTCACTTACCTCCCCACAATGCACTTTGCAAAATACAATCCAAATGCAATGAAATTACCCAAAAATGTAATTATTTACTTGCTTCGGTAAATAGATATAGTTGGCCTACCCCCTTCAAAAACTGTATATGTGCACACAGACGTTTTAAAGAAAAGGGTTAGAAGGCATATTGTAAGAAACTATAATTGTAACTGTATATGGTTTGGTTCTTCCGGAGCAAAAGGCCAACGTTAGCTGTGCTCCATGCGGAGCAGCTTCTGAGCAGAGCTTTGGAATGCTAACCTGCTGAGACGTTGAGCCAAAACACGTCAACTGTGATGTGTGCTAATGATAAGAAAAAGACGCCAGCTACGCGTGATTACCTCACAGGGGTAAAAGGTGAGCGGGAAGAGGTGCATCGTACTACAGACGTTTAAAAAAAGACCACAAAAAAAAAAACTAAATGGTACCGTCATGGGCGTAGAACCAAGCAATCCAGAGAGCGGTTTGTACGGGACATTTGTCTTTCCCTGGGTCTTCGTAAAATAGCTCTTTAACTGTGATTTTGGGGGCGGGGGGGTAGGAAACATAATGATATTTGCATAATGCTTATTTCATCACAGAATCACAAGGGTAATATGTGTACTGTATGTATCGCAATCAGAGCGTTCTAAAAAAGTGTTATGTTTTTATGGACAGTGCAGCATTTATCATTATTATTATGTCACTGATCTCTGTTCAGTGTCTAAGGGAGGCAGTGAAGGAGAGCTTTGTAAACCCGGAACAAACTGAATGCATTTAAACAACATCTGGGCTGCTCTGCCTGCTGCTCACTTTGATGAGAATGAGCCGAGAGAGCAAAGTTGAGTCATAGAAAATGATCTTCTTCACCATCTATTAGGTTATCACAGTCTAACCCATAATTCAAACTACTCTGCAGTTGTTACGTGTTTTTGTGTCCGTCTGAACGCTTTCAGCGGCCCCTTCACATCTGCCCCAACATTTGGTTTCTCTCTCAAGGGTCAGGTGAGCGGCACAGCAGACGGCACGGCAGGAATGGTCATCCCGATCCCCTCAGAGACGAGCGAGAAACGGACATCCGCATTCTTCACATAACGAGTTTCTCAGCACCTGTTTAGTTGAGGGCCAATAGCAGCAAAAAGACGTTATTTGCACAACATGGTTGTATCATTTTCCAAAAAACACCCGCACTTTCTATTCGCAATAAATACAAAAAAATCTCTCCTGTATTTCGGATGCTATAAATTGTTTTGAAGTATGGCACAAGGGTTGAGACGTTACACCAAACAAATCCTCCCTCAAAAATCTAAAAACTGAGAAATGCAGTCTCGTGGACGGAAGATGAACAAGAACATACTCTACTTTAAGATTGACATATTCCAAAAATGTCTCTCTCAACTGCTACAGTACATTCTCAACCAAAAAGGGGGATGCCCTCATCACGACAGAAAAAGTTCATACCTGCTTTAGAATACTATACCGTTTGTTACCTTCTGACCTACACAAACTAGAATAGGAGCAAACAAGATTTCAACCAGCTGATAGGATGATGACGCCATCTTTCTTTGAGAACAAACAACAAGCAATCATTTACTAGTTCAAACCCCCCCAAAAAAGAACAAGACTCCAACCAACTTTCCTCCCAGAAATGAGAAGGCTTTTTGATGGTAGTTTTTCCTGCTGAGGAGTAAAGGAGGCTTACAGAGACCAGTGTTGATCCAGTTCTGGGCTGAACAGACCGGAGTTCACAGTCTGGCACAGACCGCGCACTGTGTCACTATCTCCACGCTGCAGACGTCACCGTACGGCCGAGACATCGACCATGGAACCAGACGCAAGCCCACCACTCCCATGATGGAAAACACTCTACACAACCGCTTTGAGGTTTTTTTTATAAATATTTTTTTACCAATGCTAATACCTTGAAACGTGTTCGATTCGGTCTACATTCGTCACCCTCTCTTTGAAAGAAAAAAAAAAAAAGAAGCTACAATGGCGTTACTATCAGAGCCGTTACTGTTCCCACATGTATGTAAAATGGAGTGGTACTATTTTCACTTTGCGCCGTGCCATCATTCACCACAGTCTCACCACCTTCTCCCCCTTTCCAGGAAAAAAACCCATCCATGCACGTTTCAACGGTCGTTCTGAGACTTCGGGAAGCTCTCCTCGCGTGAGGAAGAATGAGGGTTTTTATCAGGAAATCTGCATTCCCTCTCACATCTGAACCTAGAATCCAGCTCCACATTCAAGCCGCCACTTATATCACTGTTTTAAATAGTTACATTCAAGCGTGTTTCTTCGCTTATCTGCTGTTTGAACGTTGTCATTTGGCTCTAAAAGGGTAACTGTCATGCATTCCAGGAGTAGAGAAGCAGAGAGCTCGGTCAACATGTGCTTTGATTATTTACTTGAACCCTGTGGCTCACATTGAAGTGCATCCCATCTCTAGACACACACACACACACACACACCTCGAACTCTGATCCTTTCTGATGATTTTCATTTGCAGGAAGCTCCCTAGTCAGCATGACGGCCAAGGCAGTATGAGTGGGTGGCCAGTCACTGTGTGGGGTTTTGTGCCCGGCTTGTCGAAGCGTGGGTGCTTCGTTGCGAAGCCGCGCCCATGTGCGTCTTTTATTGAAAAACTCTTTCCTCCTCCTCCTCCCCCCCTGGTCGATTCACTCCGTCAGCCCACACAAACAAGCACTGCGCTCACATAATCCTGCCCGGAGGCTACACGCTGCTAGCTGCTCCCCTGGTCCCCTCCTCTTCGCTCCTCACCTCCACCCTCTTTTCATACTGATAGAAGCGAGTGACAGTGAGAGTCGAGGTGACAAAGAAAGGAGGAGGGAGAAATAATCTGTTCCTGTGTTGTTGAGGTGCCAATCTCCCCCCCCCCACACACACACACCCCTCTTGACACAAAGAGATCTCCATCTTTTGTGCAAGGAAGCACTTGAAGTCTTTTCTTGTTGCGTTCGTAGCGGGCCCCTCTCCAACACAACCCCCCCCCCCCAACATGTTGTATGTATTCCCCCTTTTTTTATACTAATTGGTCGGTGAGTATTTTTAAAAGAGGCTTCCACAGTCTAAAAATACATATGATGACAGGGGTTTTTCCCTCAACCCTGCCCAGAGTGAGCTGTAAATAACAGACCTGCCTGATGTGGGAATACTGCTTTCTGGCGCTGGAGAATCGCCATGGTAACCACACAACCAGCTGTTCAGAGGGATCTCTGGACAAAGCATGCTGCGCTTAGAAACACTTTCCATTCATCAACAACACATCCATCAAGTTCAAAACTTCCCGTTGTGTTCAGTAAAAAGTTTGTTAGGTGAGACCTACCATCAGAGCTGACAGTGTCTTGATGATCAGGGACGTCCTGTCCAGTGTCCCTGTAATCCACCCAGTTAATCCCCTCTAGACTGTCGTAGTTGGACTGAGCGTCATCCTTCACCGGCACCACCGTGAAGTGAGGCATGTTTTCATCCCCCGTCCTCTGCGACTTCAGCTCAGACAACTCAGCATAGCAGGCTAGCTTGTTAGCCAGCCTCAGCTCAACTCCCACTAATGGCAACTACATTCCACTACACTGCGCTCACTTCCTCTGGAGGCTATTATCATAGTCCCCGCCCACAGGCCGGCCCCTCATCACTTCTTTTTGTGTGAACAGAAGGTTTTGGAGGTCTCGCGCACCCCCCCCTTCCGCCCCCTCTCAAGTAGGAGTGACCCGTGTGACACAACTCAGAGTGAGGAGTAAGGGTTTTCATCCTCGAGTCATGTAAAAGAGGCAGAGGACGGGGTGTGAATGGACTTTGGGGACATGGTTGTGCACTTCATGCCACCAGAGGAGCGTGAAGAACGAGCATGGCGTGACTCTGTCTCTGATGGCTGTGTCATATGACAGCGAACAGGGCGAACCTTGTCTGTTCAAGGTTCAGACAGACCGTCCTCTGTGCACTCCGGCCATTCACACACACACACACACACACACACACACACACACACACGTGGCAGTTTGGAAAATTTACAAAGTACATTTGTGGTAACTGGAAGCGCAGAGTGGAAAGTAGAGAAGAATAAGTTTGTCAGAAAAAGAGAAAACTAAATGAGCCCAGATTCCATTCTGAATGTTGTTACAACAGCTGAACAGTTTCATGCCATTTTAACCTTTGACCCCGTGACTATATATGTATCATTCATTGTATGACAATAAATTAAGGATTTGTGTGAGATGTTTCGGCCTCTCCAGCTGTTGGAGCAGTGAGGAGGCTCAGCAGTGACATCACCAACAGAGGCTGAAGTTCACCCTCCTTTTTCCAAGAAAAGTAGCTACTAGGTCATTTGAGATCGTATCACTGCTTCATTTAGATTGTGCAGGCTTTTTAAACTGAAAGTGTTTGGGGTGTTTTTCCTCTTTCATTTAGCAACAAATAGTCTCCATTTGAAAATTTATCGGACACATGGACTACAAAAACAAAAAAACTTAATCCACTGAAATAGAGGCTGCTCATCTGTTTGAGAATGTTCATGCTCAAGAGATAACTGACCATGTTAAATGTCCCATTGTCAAAGACCGAAATGCAGTCGACGCACTGCCTTCAGAGACATTATCTTGTAGGCATGAGATATGTAGTCACGTGTTCACACGTTTATGCTTCACTTAGAAACCCTCAACACATTTGATAAGCTCTCTCGAAAACTATTCACCAGTAAGTGGTACCTTTAGTTGTAGTTTTTGTCCCAAAATCACATTTATTATAATGTTCTTCCGGCTTCAGAAAGAACGGAGCTTTAAAGTAAAAAAAAAAAAAAAACTCCCTTAATACGCATGATTCCATCAGCCATACAAGGTTATTTCTTAGATTGACCGACCCGTGCCGTGCTGCGTAGCGAGGGTCAGGGAACAGCAGGCAGGCAAGACCTCACGCCCTCTTTTCTTCCACTGCAATGACTCAGCCTGGTGGGAGGACATGAGCAGGAGGGACTGGTCCCTGAAAAACATGAGGCCCACAAGGTTCAGCTTGTTTACAGCCAAGGAAGAACCTCAGAGGGTCTGGTGAAAAGGTACCGAGATGAGTACAGCTGCCCAGAGTTGCGCTGTGCTGGTTGTGTGTCACTCAAATATCTCCATATATATCCGTACCAATGTGGCATTTGAACAGATGTGATACCACAAGACACCCCTGAATGATTTAAGATTTGTTTTTTCACTTGGTGCTGCTCTGACTATCCCCCGCTAGATGGCATCCTTACATCACTGCAAACGCATTCTCTAGATAGTCATCTCCTTCTCCATGTGAGGTTTTTAACAATTAAAAAATAATAATAATCCAATAGTTGTACATGTTTCAACAGAGGCTCACGATATTTACCAATGCAAAAAAATAAAAAAAGAACCTCTACCATCCAAACGTGTTGGTACTTTGAGTTGGTTTTAAGTCTTATTGTAGTCCTTGCTGGCATGTGGAGGGGTTTCGTATTGTATTTAATTTTTAACTCAATTCTAAACTAAATAAAAATGAACTTTTATTAGAACCGTTTTTTCCCACGATCCCCCTGTTCACAATTTCATGGAGATTAAAAACTTGAAATACTACTTTCTGATCTTTCTGAAAAAGGGGATTTGTCCGTGTTCTAAATGAATGGTATCTATGTACATTGCTTAATCTAATTGGTTGGGAAAGCCAAGCACTCCTTGTCCTTCAACATTGATTAGGATTTTCTAATAATGCGCCTGAGGGGACTTAAAGTCAATCCAATTAGCTTGACGTGGCCACAGGGGTCCTTCCACTTTGTCTGTTGCACTAGAGATCTGCGTCGGTCGACAACGAAGGCCATTCAGCCCGGCAGCAATGGGGACGCAAAAGTTGGCCGTGTTATTTTTTTTGGTTCCCCTAAGCGGCTTTACCAACCCGTAGGGCTCGGCGTGAGATAAAACTTCTGGTAGTTTTAAGGTTTCGGGTCTGGTCACACAGCGCGTTAACCAACATCTGTCTCTGTATCAAATTGAGAGATATTAATCAGGAAACGTTTATTGCCATAATATGTTAAGAGTACATTAAGTTTGCAAAACGGGCATAATTCCCCTCTCTAATGTTTCTATGCCAATTAATGTATGAATTTGATTAAGTTTAATAATTTTTGTAAATTGGCTTGCATTTAGTGTTAAATTTCCTTGTTGCATCCGCGGTACATGCTGTTCTTGAAAGTATGGGCCTTGAGGTCACTTGAGCAGCATCCAGTAACACATGCTGCCGTTTTAGATTTCTGATCTCCTAAAAACTAAACCCTTAAAAGAGAAGTTCAGACCACTGCTTGGTTGGGTTGGGAAGTTGTAGATAGTATCACATATGTGCTGCAACATATTTTTAAGTTACCTCGGGGTAAGAATGGGGCTTTTCTTCAAAAAGAGAACACGAAGATACAGGTTTGCATGAGACCATTGTTCCAGGACTTTGGCTTCAAGCTTATTAAATGTTCTGCATGATATTTCAAAACGCATGTGCACCGACAGATTCTCTCGGTCTGTACGAGTTTGTCATCCGCATGGTTCAAACTGTTTATATCTGCATTTGATATTAATAGATTTTGAATAAATAAGCGTTCTCTTGAAGGGTTTCCAATTTAACGTTACAGCTGGAAATATATCTCCATGGATCAAATCCATGTGCTGCTAACCACTAGTCTGACATCAACACAAATATGCCTGTTTGACTGGTCCGATATGAATGAGGCAATTTGTTGGAAAAACGTGAAAACTCCCAATTATATTTCATTTTGAGTACACACTTGGAGGAAACCCAGCAAAGTGTGGTTTAAAATAAGTTATTATGCAACAACTAAAAATGTTAGCAACATTATTTAAAAGGAATCACTATAGCTCGCCCATTGTTCAGTGTTGCGTCAGACTTTTTAGTTACAGTGTTCGTGTCCCAATCGACCCCCGCTACAGAGTTCTGTTTTTCATTATTTCATATTGTGTCTTCTCAGATTCATGTCGTCACCCATCTCCCTCATTATCCTGGATCATTTAACGTCCTGCTTTTATAGGTTTTCCCGCCCTCTTTGATTGTTTTGCTCCGCCCCGATTGGTTTCACCTGTCCCCGTAGGCACCTCCTGCTCACCTGCTTTCACTTCCCCAATTAGTATTTGCTATTTCAGATGTTTGGCCCTGTGAACTGAATTTAAATAAGTCACATATGCATTCATGCGGCCCGGCTCAACTCTTGGCCATTTGGGTCCGATCCCCGTTTGAGGAAATGGTACCACACCGTTGCAGTTAGTAAAACTGCAGTACCTACTTCGAAGCAAAAGAAAAAATGTCTTCCCTCAACTGTACAAAACGATTGATTCGGAAGAAACTGATACCTTTCAATGTGGACCGGCGTGAACCTCTGGACAGGAGGCACATAGTTCCTTGTAAATGGATTTATTATGGGTGTTGAACAAATGCAACATCTGTCATACAAGGGGGGGAGGTTTCGTTTCAACATTCTGGGGCAGGTGGGATATCAAGTGGCTGTTATTTCCCAATACATTCTTGGCATCAAAACACGTAATGTCCTGCATTTTTGGTGAATATTCAAAGAAAAAGTCAAATTTTGCAAGTTTCGCCATGATATTTCAAGCACAAATCTACCTGCATAGTCTGTTGTGCATTACGGTCTTGCCCCGTGGAGACGGTAAGGCAGTACTCCCGAAAGACAATCCGACATAATATATTGCATGACCTGAAGTGTATCTGGATTAGAGAGAGTTTAGAGAAGTGGCTGTGAGCTGCTCTTCGTTGAAACCAGGCAGAACTTTTGATTACGCAGGACTCTCAACATTGTGTGGCGTCGAGGAAAATGTTATCTTTATCACCTCTGATAGAGTGCAGCTCACAGCTGTTTCTTAAAGCCTTTTCAGAGGGAAGCACACACAGAGCTACAGGTCAAAGCGAAGTCACCACATGGCAGTCCGATATTTCTCGGGCAAACCACGCTAAAAAGCCCTATCCAATGAAAACCAGAAAAAAAGCCTTTTTATTTAACAGGGACGTTTCACAAGAAACGCTTAAAACGTGGGTGGTGAAAGCGGCTGTGATGGCCACGTCGTGTGTACAAAGGTAGGACTGAGCTACGCACGCAAACACGTCATTGCCACTCCCTCCAAAAAGATTGCTTTCAGCGCCTCTCGAAACTAGCGGTAAAGTTAGATACCCGCTCTATGGGAAGAAGGGAACAATGTTTTGAGCTTTGTTCGGTTGTTAGAGGGTTTCTTTGGCTGACATTGATTGTTTGTAGGGTTGGAACCTGTGACTGATCACGGGATTCCAAACACTTTCTGCCACTTCGCCGCAGCAGCGTGTGGTTTGTCGAAGGCTTGAAGGCCTAAAGAAAGCCATTTGCTGACTAGTAGAATTAGTTTCAAACACAGATGAGATGTCCTCTTTGTAAACTGCATACAACAAAGGCGGATGCCCCCACTTCCCAGATACTCTCATCCAAATGCTGCAGACTGCATTGAAGTAATTTAGACTTTCAGGTTTTGTAACTCTTATTCAACCAAATATACCTATTTCCACCTAGTATGACGTCATACTAATGATTTAGTCTATAATAACAACATTTTATTAATAGTTAGGCATTTTTCATCATGTAATCCTTTTTATTGCCATTTTGTGATACCTGCGGTGATATATTGACTGTTCTTGAACAAACTTTTTTTAAATGAATGCAATTGATGATGTGATTTTTTTCAGCATCTGGGTCAACTTGCAGACTTTGAGCATTCAATATTTAATAATCTAATATTCATCCGGATAATGAATTTACGAATTATATTGGAAACTGTAGTGCTCATCTGGTTTATTTCTGCACAACATTGGTCAAATTTGATCAAGAGTTAACGAGACAAAGCAGCCAAGGAAAATGGTCACGAATATTAACCCATTGCCATTTTTATTTAGTCCGCAAGAATTTATCATTCTACTTAATTGATCCGCCTGTTTCCACAGTATACACCTTTTCGTAAAGTACTGCCAATGAAAAATCAGCTCAACAACTTTCCGTCATTTCGTGCCACACTCAAAAGCCTCGCTTTGTATTGCACGGCTATTTTGTACCCGCGAGAACAAACAAGCACATGCAATCCTCTCAGGACGGCTATTGCTGATGGATTTGATACAATCAGGACCGTACTCCATCTATGACAGATTGCAGACTGGGAACCAGCTCAAACTGGATTACAAATGAGAGCTTTAAAGAGAACCAGAGAGGAGGAAGGTAAAACCAGAGAATATGAGAGAGCGGAAGAGAGATGAAGAAAGCTGAGAGGAAACCGGGGCACACACATCAGAAGGGGTAGCGATATTAATCCAGGGTTAGGTGAAAACAAACATTCCCCCTTCACTCGCCACAGGATATGTTTGTTTTCCCTATCCTGCTTTGCTTTATCTTTGTAGATAGCCATTGCACATCATCTAACCCCAGCACTTTTTACCATTTTGAAACTAAACATAAACCTTGGCCAACAATATGTAGCTAGGAACACAAAGCTTTTCCAGGAGTGAGTAGTTCCATAGTTTTCTTTGACATTTCAGCAACTACTGGGCCTTGATCTGTGTTCTATTTGACTGTAAAGTGCATGTCGCTCTGCTGCATGGGTTCATTGTAAATGTTAATGGTGAATTCGGTAATTGCTCATTATAGATGAGGATTATACTGCAGACGTCGATATAGATGATGGTATGTTTTCAGCGTTGACAAGGCAGGGATACTTTTTTTGCAAGGTGTTAAATGCTTGGTACCATTTAGGGTGAAGCTGTCATGCTGTCAACGGTCAGCCCAGCAGCCCCTCGTGTTTTTGTCCCTATTAACCTTGTTTTCCAGGCCAGTCAACGGGAGAGAGCCACTCCCCCGTGCTCTGTTGCAGAGGGTGTGGCTGAAACAGCTGACGGGGATTTGCAATCTAGGATGGCCCTACATAAGCCTGGGTCCTCCTGCCATTCGCCGCCAGATCGTTCCGTCATTTGAGCGAGTACCGGGACCCCGACTCGCCTGCTGACTGGCCTTATTCAGAGGACACCCCACTCCTGACTAGAGCTGTTCTCTGCACTCTTTGTTTTTGTCTATAGAATAAATCTATTTTTTGCTCCCGAAGACCTCCCTGTGACTCCTCTGTGCTGCGCTTGGGTCCACGCCCTTCACTACAACGTCACAGAAGCTCTCTGACTTTTCTGACAACAGTGGTCCATGTGACCAATGCCTACTAGTATACTGTAAAAGGGAAGTCTAACGTCTAACAATATATCCTTTCCTTAGAGCTTCTCGCTGTCAAAAAGACTTTTCGGAATTATGACAATGTGAATGGATGAAAAAATGTAACACAAATTCATGCCGCAAGCATAGAGTGACTTGTGACTACTCTTGGGATACTTCTGCTTCCGTCATCTGCTTATCTTCATCATTCATTTCCCTTTCTTCCCACCACATCCCCTTTTCCATAAAGGAAAAAAATGCTGATCTGCTTAAAGTAATTGCTGTGCGAGCAGACTGGCATTTTTCTTTTTTTTTTTTAAGGTCAACCTAACAATGACCCCCCTGAGAACCAATGCAATGCTTGTATTTGCATGGGTGTGTGCACTTGTATTCTTGTGAAAGAATTCATATGCACGTAAGAATGTGTGGTCTACTCACGCTATGGGCTTTCCACAGATAAATATGTCAGCTTTAGGAGTAATAGTAATGAAGTGATTATTAGAGGCTATAGAAACAAATTATTCTGTATTTTTTAGAGGACCCAAATGTCACATAAAAGATCCCATTTCTTATGTGTAAAAGTTGCACTCTCGGGCTGTTTTTTGGCCTCTGCTCGGATCATGGCACACCCATGATAACATGTGTAATAACTCGGGGACTACTTTGTCTGTCTGGACAATAAATCTATATATCACACAAAAACAAACGTGACAGTTCACCATTTTTGTGAATTGCCTAAAATAAAATCTCCAACAGCCCTATAGGTCATATAAAACAGGCTAACATTTACCTGACAGCCCATTGTGTAGACAGTACATTTAATGTTGATAATGTCAGGATTACTACGCAGTAATGGCCGACAGCTTCCTTAGCCACTCGATAGCCAAAATTGCTTGAGCGTAAAATGCAGCAAAACAAATTGCTCGTGGTGCTCATACAATGGCGGATGCATGTCTCGCGCTAAAAATAACTGAGAAATTTAATCATTTCTTTCAAAACGTTGTGCTGAATGCTTGGTGGTTGTTTTATCAGCGTATTCAGCGCTGTCTCGGCTAGCAGTTCGGTGTGTACATTTTCTGGACTAATTTCCATATCATATTTCGTAACTTAATGGAGGATTTTCAAACTGATAAGTGCAGACTGTAGTCAAAATGTTGGAGCCAAAATTGGCGAGTGCAACAGGTGTGGATGAGGGACAGGTTATGGCTAACAAGTCATACAGCACCTTTTTATCGTAGAAAGGTACAGGCTGTGGCCACAGGTGAGCATATTTTATGTGGGAATTAAAACCATGGGTTTCATTAGATTATTTCCTTTCCCACTACATAACAATGGAGCACTGTGGAGTGCTGACCTCATGTCCACACCTGTTGTTGCTCAGTGTCCAAATGAGCCTTAGGGTTATAGACCGAATGTGGCTCATTTATAAATCCCTCACCTTTAACTGTAGGGAAGATTGGAAGTTTGACTAAGTTTGACGACTAAAAAAAGCAAAAGGCTCTTATTGTAGGAAGGTAAATGCAGTAGACTTATCTCATAGGACACAATCGGACAGTTGAAATAGGAACAACTGATCTGACAGTGCTGCCACCCATAATAATGGCATTTTATGAGAACTGTACGGATACAATAAATCAGTTTTCAAATTGAAGGAGGCAATAACCCTTTCCGTGCCAGAGGACCTTTCAAAAACACAATATTCACAGATAGCTTTGGGTCAGGATTTTCTCCATGCATTGCGCCTGCCAACCATTGAGGGATTTCACTTCTCAGTCACTTGGATTATTCCCTGGAAATTGGATTCTGAGTATAGAGCAAGTCGTCAGTCTAAAGAGGCACATTCAAAATGGCTCTCCTTTGCCCCAATCACATTAGTGCTGCACAGCGCTGCCAATTAAGAACCAGTTTGTGGTGGCCAGGCTTGACTTTTATTGGCTAAACAAATTTGCTGAAAGTTTGTGGTTTTGACCTTTTTGCTGCATTGAAGTAGAACTGGAGGCATTAAGATCCACGCCTGAGACAAGATGCAAAACGCTGACCATTAAGTTCAACTTCAGGACATGAAAACAAGCCGACTGTTAGCCGTGGAGGTTTTCCTCATCCAAATTCTGTTTCAGAAGTATAATGTTCCAACGTTAGATACATTCAAGATTATTACCATGTGTTTACTGTAAACAGACAGGCAACCCATCTGCTTGTTTTACTCAGGTCAGTTTTTTATTTTTTTATTTTTTAACATCTGTCATTCTTTTCCCGTGTTGGTCATTCATTTTGCAGGTAATTGTCTCAAATCTCCACCTGGAGCCTACAGAGGGGGTTTACAATCTGCATAGGTCACCAGTCACAGCAACCATTTACATCGATTTAGTTCAAACTTCAGACTTTCAAGGTCAAAAATGACAATGCCAACCACTGCACACTGCACACATCTTTGGGTGAATTTAACGAGAACTAAACTTGACTGTTTGAGATAAGGTCGTAAAGCCTTTACCGATGTTGTTGTACACTATGGTGTTTATTTTGAAATTGTTTGTTCTGCAAAACGTGATTGACTGATTGACAAAAGCAGAAGAATTGACCTTCTTGCAAAAAACATTATGCCGCTTTTAGTTTTTAGCTGCGTACTGCTCGCCATTTATATGTAAAGGTTTTAATACAAAATAAATCAGTTATTACATTGAGATGCAAATCAATTGTACAAAGATACTCCTCCTGTGACGTTGGGCCTTTAGACTTGTCAGGACTGCCTTATGTGATGGAGTGCTTGTTTTCTAGTATAATGGTTCCAGTGGCATCAACTAAACATCTGACCAGCTATATATAGCTTTATGATTCATGTTCGGTAGAATGCAGATTATTTGACGGCCCTTAATTTCACCATTCATTTCCTTTTTGTACATTAGTTCAATTTATTTCTAACCTAAGTATTGCTTAAATATATTTTGTGATAAATCTTCAGTACCTTTTTATGCTGCTCATTTGCCTATTCAACATTCTAAACATGACTGATGCAGCAAACCCAATATTTCCTGTCTAAAGCTATAATGAAGTCTAGATGCTGTCTAACCTGTTGAACAGGTCCTTTCCGTAATGCTGGGAGATGCCTCTCCTTCTCCCCTCTATTGTGAGGTCCCCCCAGGGGTCTACAGTGGGTCCCCTCCTGTTTACCATATGGATGTTTTTTTGAGACTCATCGTATGTCAACACAATTGTGTCATTGCTACTCAGATTGTTGTATAAAACCTCATCAGGCCTGGCTCCTTCGCTGTTTGGTGCAGAACATGATTTTAACCATTGAGTAATCCGGCAGTGTCTTTTAAAATCTCTTCTTTAGTTGCTCATTATTTATATCGTTCAGATTTACGATGTGATTCTTGCTTTATATGTTTTACCTCTGGATCTTAGTTTGTATGTATTCATTGTGAGGCACTTTGTGAAGTTGTTTTGAAAGGTGCTAAAGATGTAGACGTTAAATCACAGTACACGGCCTTCAAGTGTGTGTGTAGATGAAATTATTTATTATCATAGTGTGAATACTTTGGACTTCTCCATAGATAGTTGTCACTAACATTCAACAGACATTGGTATTGGACACAGTATTTTTTTTGTAAACATAGTCCAGAAAAGCCAGGGTGCATTAGTTCACATTCGTGTGACAAAGTAGCCCAGGGTTACACAGAAGAACGTTTTTTTTTTCTACATAGTTCATTTTAGTTTTACGTCAAACACAATTTTGTAACAGTGAACATTTACGCTTAAAATACTTTACATTCACGTTTTGTTATAAACAATTTGAATACAAGATTATACATAACAAAAGAATATACTTTTATATTGTCTTCTATATTCCAGTTTGCTGTTTTTTCTTCTTGGCTTTATTCCTTGCAGTAATGGGTTGTTATAATTAACATTTAAAATTGTACTGAATTCCAATAAATAAACTAGAAGTGCACTTGAAGAGCACAGACCTCCATCGAAGCCAATCTGCTCTGAAATTTGATGTGCTCCTCCCTGGTCGCACGCTTCACCTTTCCATCAGTTTCATGGAAATTGGTCCAGAGGTTTTCTGCTGACAAATGAACAAACCCAACTGAAAGCACAAGATGAGGTATGAGGAGAAACTGAATAAGGTGAACAAAAACATTCTTTAAGGAACTTAAAGTGGCACTTCTAAGGTGATGGAAAAAGCAGAGCATCGCAATATTTGTTTAAAATAACAATCCAAGCGCAGTTAAGATGATATATTGTGTCACGAAAGAGGCATTTGACGATGGTCACCCCTCCATGTGCTGTAACACACACACACACACACACACACACACACTCTTTATCTTTCTTTCGGTCTCTTTGGAGAAAAAAGCCTCTCTCACACTCCCCAGAAGTCCTGTACAGAAATACATGTGTAAAGTAAAGCGCCACAACAATGATAAAAAAAACTAACAGTGACGCCATATGTTTTTGTATTGTTTTCATCCTCAGTAAGCAGCCAGGTGTTCAGCCTTCGTCTTTCTCTGACGTTAAGGCGTTGTTGGGAGTCTGGCCTCAGTCCTTTCGACGCTATCAAGCGATGCTTATTCCCTTTTTTTTGTAATAGAATGTGACATGAAAGCATTATAATACTTAAATATAGTACAGTTCTTTCTGAGGACCTTGGCCTTGGTGCACTGTTGACCTCCAGCTCTTTGACTTGAGTATTAAAGGACCAAGTCAAATCGTGAGATTGCCTTCCACAAACTGTGGCTTGATTTGGTGGCTTCCTGAGTCAACGCGGTTTGTTTAATTCCTTCCTGTACGGAGCGTAATAAACATGGAGTGTCTCACTGGATAAGGCACTGACAACAGAACGGCAAGAACAGTGACCTTCTTCCAATAATAATGCGTTAATAAATGATGAGCTTTCAAACAAAATGTTAAAAATGTAATTGTTTGGGTCCCCTGTGAAATAGTATAAAAGTTAATAACATTGTGTTCATTTCAGTGTCTGTTCCGTACAGAACGTAATAGTCCCACCACAAATTATACAAAATCTTAGCTACAGTAATGATTGACTAAAGCGGTGTATGTGTATATATATTTATATATTTGAGGAAAGAAAAAAACTCTCTCTAAGGGCAAATAACAGCATGTACTTTGTCCCCGTGAGGTTTCCCTCCCTTATGAGCTGAAGCTGTCGAATGATTCATGATTTATGCCTGTTCCTATTTTTTAAAAGCTTGAAGCTACTGTGGTCACCAAAGGCCTTGGGCATTATTAAGTGGATGTCGGGAGACTGCTGAAAGAAGTTGGTGCCTGCTCTTCATCTTGTGCGGCGCACAGGAACTCCAAACACCAGATGAGGAGATGGATGAGGGAATTGTGGGTGAAGTCATCAAATGGCCAACCAATGCTTGAGCTGTAAAACAAGAGCCTGTTTTGTAGCTTAATGTCTAATATCTGTTACTCCAGTTCAACCACATGTTCGAATTCTATTGCATACTTTTATCTTGTAACGGCATTAACAGTAGTACTTAATGTATTTTAAGTTGTAATTACATATGCTCCAGTGTTAAATCAAGTCGGTTGACAAGCAGTTTATTGAGTTCCACATTAATGTCAGCCGTTCAGCTTGTTCAAATTCACACCATCGACAAAAAAGTACAAAAACCAGAAAAAAACCAAAACATGCCCTTACTGTGAACTGCCGTATATTTCCCTCAGCCACCAAATGATGTTCATGTTCTGGAGTGATGCAATAGGCTATCCTCTGTAAAAACACAAGCACATCAATGACAAATTCTCTCTCAAAACAACCGTAGAATAGTTTTAATTTAGGCAAACATAAAAAAAAAACATTTTCCCATTCGTTGTGTTTTAGAATCATTCAATGGTGAGTATGGAACCATGAGTGAGTGTGCACCTCTGCGTCTGTCCACGTGTAAGTTGTTATTCTAGCCATCAACTTACTAAAAAGTAGTAAGAATCTGTATTCAGATATTTGGGAAAGTCGTTATGGATTCCAAAGAGAACATTTCAGAGATCCTCACCAAGAACTTTGGAGATTATGGTTTCTATAAGGAGACTGTTTTTGTAGAATCTCTTTTTTTGGAGTTCATCATTTTACATTTTTTTGTTTACGCTTTAATTACTATTTTTCGTTAAAAAGGTTATTTTCTCCCAAACACTGATGTGGTCATTGGTACAGCAACATGTGATCGCCATTGACAGTATTTATTGGGAGCTTGAGAATAATCTCAAACTTTGAGTTTTAACCGGAAATCCTACTGGGACGGGATAATTATTACAATACAGTAAAAGCTGACACTGGTTGACTGCTGATGGATAAAAATAGCTCCCTTATGCTTTAATGATTGTGATTATAAACCCTTAATGCTTTAAAGTGCTTATTTAATCAGAAAGGGTTTGCACAGTGCCAGTGTGATCAAGTTGAAGGAAGAGAGTTCCCTCCTCCATTACATTGATGTTTTGCTTAAAAAGCTTTAAAAGCATACAGATAAACACGTGTGTGTATATATATATATAAATATAAGATGGATGAGGGAGTTGTGTGACAGCGTTGATAATCGATTTGCTGCCAGTTGGTCATTTGACATAGCTAACCAATTACAGTGGTTGCTGACCTGGTTGTCTATACCAGCAGCGGTTTTGCAATATAATTAAACATTTAATGTTTCTGCTAGTGCCAACACACAGAGGAAGCGACTGTTATCAGAGCAATGAGAGAGCGGCGTGTCCCACTTTTGCAGCTTTGATGCAGACGACGGCCTTAAAATGGTGGACTTATCCTATTTCATCGATGCTTACTTTACAGCATGCAACTATTGTGAAGTCCACACATAAACTGCAAAGTAACAAAAACATAAATGCTCTGCACTAGAGCACATGAGGGTGTGTGGATTTGAAGAAAAAAAAACATGCAAAAGGCTTTAAAAGTGAGAATCAGAGTCTCGAAACACTGACCTGTTTGAATGTTCCCTTCACGCTGCAGAATTTATATATGGCATAACAGGGGACAAACAGCATGGAGGACATGGCCACACACCAACCAACTACGTTGGCCCAGTTAGGGAAGACGTAGTCATCATACTTCAGGCCTGACGACGTCACAGCACTGGCTATTACCACAAACTGTGATGGAGAGAGAGAGAGAAGGGACACACAACACATGTTACATCTGTTTGTATTCAAAACCTTTTGCAACGTTTGAAGTCACGGCATTAATGTAATTGCAGTGCACATCCATGGATGCTACAAGAAAAGGATCTAAGTGGCACGTAATTGCATTGTGTCATCACTCTCTCACTCACATTACTCATCTTGTTTGCTTCTCCAATGAGAGAGGACACAGGTAATGGCTGCACTCCGATAAGCTGAAAACCTTAAACATGGATGTGTGCTTTTTGTGCAAATGCGTGTTCAGTGGAGTAATATCTACCAAATACATTTGCAAATTATGATAATTATTTCTTTTATTAGCAAGACTACAAGGAACATACTGGCCACATTATTTTTCTTGAAACTAAGTAGGTTCTGTTATATCTTAAGAAGGATCTAAGACATAGAGCTGATTGGCTTTAGCAGATTCCCTTTCATCCACAATGTGTGGCAGAAAATATGCTGCACTGCAGTGTGGAGGTAACTTTATTTTAAAATGGTCGCAAATGTGTGTATAACATGATCTACAAATAAAATTATATAAATGACTAAAAAAACAATTATTACTTTTAATTGGATTGGCAAATTCACACAATGTTTTACGTTACTCAACTTAACTTTAGCTATTGGTTCTGACGGATACTTGTATGCCTTCGATAAATAACTGCATGAATTCCTATTTACTACTTGCTAGAATGAATACCTCAACACAGCTGGTAGGCTTTTGTGGATAACATTTGATAGAAGATTAACAATGTTTAACTCTCTCGAATCCGACATTATCCCCCTTTAGGAAAAATCCGCCAAATGCAGACAGACGGAAGGCTTTCATGGCTCAAATTTAATAGAAGACAACCAATTTCTAGTGTCTAGGATCAGACATTATCCTTAATGAGGAAAACCAGCCAACTGCAAATACGTCAATGTATTTGTCATTACTCTCACCAGCAGAAAAGCTGGGCTGACAAATTTCCAGCACAGCCTCCAGTAGAGACCTGGTTTGAAGCCCATCATCCGCTCGATGTCTTCGCTGAAGCGGTCCACACCTGGCATGAGGATGACAAGTTAAACATCGAAGGCTAATGGGGCAAGTGCAGTTAAGACATAACCTCCATGTAGGCTACAGGGGTCCAGGGTCCTGGATGCAGTCTCACTGGACGTTAGGAGGGAACTGCACCCATGACGGCCTTCACCCTCTCTGACCGTGAGCTGACAATATGCATTCGTCATATCCATTTTTGGGTTAAATATTCGGTAGTTGTGCACTGAAATTAGACTACTGGGTATAAATGGAGTCATTTCGAGAAAAGAGAGTGCAATGCCAAAGTGCTGTAGAATTTCATACCATAAAACCATGATACTCCAATGGCCTCGAACAAGACAGCAAATAGTATAGATGTTCCTGCTGCATATTTATCCAACAGGGTGAGCACGTAGATGCCTCCCTACAGAGAAGAAAAGAGGTTAAGTTTGGCTTCCTGGTCTTTGATACTGCACCGCATCTCTGTTTCGCTGTTTGAGGTGACTTAAATGCACTTTGAAGAGTTGCCTGGTCGGCATGAACACGCCTCACATGGATGAAGAGCGCTTTAGAAATGTTATACCACAGAGCTTTGATCCGTCTCCAGAGTGGTACAATCTTTGGTCGTGCCACATAACTTAAGTAAGGCATCTTTTAACTACACAATGGGTCCAATGATAAAGGTAAGAAACTGTGTGAATCACTAAAGTCTGTATATCGGTGCCAGGAGTGTTTCTCCTTGGTGAATCCATGTGAATAAATAGGGACCAGAGAGTTCATTAAACATTTGCCCTTGACCTTAATGTCTAATTTAAAATTGGAGCATTTTTGATCATTTCTTTGACAGAGTGGTGACATCCGCGAGGGTACAGGGGGGGAGGGGGGGGGGCTTAAGCGTATGGCACTTTGAGAATTTGATACTGACATTAGTGATGCAGAAGAGGGCAACCAGGAAGGTTCCGAAGGCTGTGGCAAAGGTAAAGAGCTTCCTGTTTCTCTTGAGGATCTTAAAGTCATCTGAAAGGCCCGTGATGACCGCCTCCATGCCGCCCATCTGGTGGACACAAACAGAGGGAGACGTGACATTTCACAAATGTACCTCCCCGCCGCCATTGAACATCGGGCAGCACGTTACAGTATGTGCCACTAACGCGCTCCTAATTCGATGTGCTTGATGAAGGATTGCGAGGATATAACTTACGTGCTTCGGGACATCTGCTGAGACGTAACAGGGTGTTCAACTGTCCTCTGGTTTTAGTGCTCTAGTGACTCGTTGGCCAGATTTTTGTTAAATTACGGCTGACTCTCGAAACGTCAAAGGAAGACCACACCGAAAAATAATGTGTTATTGTAAACGATAAATGATGTAATTTAAGTATGTTTTAATACCGAACCTAAGCTGTGATTATAAACGTTGCTAAAATGGAAAAGTTTAACAATTGGGAACAGTCACTTCACTAAAAAACAAATTGGTAATTTGGGCTAAATTGATAATCAATAATTGTCCGTTTTAATGGGTGACTCAGCCGATATGATACGTGGATATCATTGCTATTCTATGGGAGTTTTAATGTACAATGTATCGGGTCTGTTCTGCACATGCACAGTAAATAAGGAACTATTTCTTAGCACAAGGAAAACCACGCCTTGTGACAAGGCCAATAACTCTTTTCCTATATTGTTGTAAATTACTGTATACATGCTTTCCTAAACTTTACTGTATCTATACATGTATTGCATCACTAATATACCACCACTCAACTTAAGTCGTATCCTTGTAATTACACTTTGAATTTTTATAGTTTCTGTAAATGGCAAAAAAAAATTGCATTTTCATTGTTACTGAGTCTTATGGAGAGATCTGCACCCACCGAGCTGTCGATGCCCAGAGTCAGCAACATGATGAAGAACACAATAGCCCAAAACGTTGAGCCAGGTAGTGTAGAAATTGCCTCAGGGTAGATGATGAATACCAATCCTGCCCCTGTCCAGACACACACACACACAGAGAAATACAAAGGTTAATGCTTTCATGAGTCCAATATACAAAGTGCAAATATGACAAACATGACCGAACAGCGTAACAGGAAAAAAAGGTACGTAAAGTACACAGATGCAACGCAGTGGTGAGGTGCAGTAAGTGTCAGTAACGACATCTTTTTTTTTTGTGTTCATCGAAGACACCGGGACTTACCCTCCGTTGCCACGTCTTCTATTTTCACCCCGTGTTTGTAAGCCATATATCCAAGCACAGAGAAGATGGCAAATCCTGAGAAGAAACTGGTGATGCAGTTCACAGTGCTGGTCAAGAGCGCGTCCCTGGAAAAAGAAAACATAAAAAAAGAGTTTTAAAAGAGAGCTTGATTTCTTTACATCTTCAACATCTCAGCTCCACAACTGTCCAACGTTGAATGTCCACTACTTTACCATCTTTATCTTCTGCATTCGTGTTTTCGGGTCTTAGTTGGGTTCATGAATTACTAACTGGCTCTTTTTTTTGAAACAGACATTGAGCCCGTATCCATTCATTTGGATGTTCTTTGACCTGGAGCCACAGGTTATTTGATATCTTTCAGGGTTTCCACAGGTTGAACGTTGGCCAGCAAAAAAAGATTTGATTGGTCATTCGATCAGTTGTTAACGCGCTGTTGTCTGACAAACTGAACAAAGTCAACGTGACCAACCGTCTGCACAAAGGGATTAGAAACCTGAAAATGCTTCATTTTCCTTCCACCTACTTTTCCCCCAGATGGTTTTTATTTTATCTTTGCTCAAAGATAATGCATGCCCTTTACCGTTTGTCTATTTCAAGATTATATTTGAAGTATGATTTATTATAACTATTGTAACTGTGATTTATTCAAATAGCTTTTATTTTATTAGATTTAAGTAAAAAAACGTAGCTCTCTTAAAAAATATTGGTGCAAAAAAAACAGAGGGAAATGTTGAGTCCGTCATGCCACATAATGTCGTAGACTTGACTAACAAAAGGCAGTAAAATGCCGCATCTGTACTCTTCAGATCGCACTGGTAGAAAACACCAGTCAAGAAAAGCATTTAAACCAGATAAATGTTTTACCTTGGTTCCGGGGCTTATGTTTTATTTTACAGGTAGGTGTGATGGAGGACTCACTGCTGCACACTCCCTGCACTATACCTTTATGCAGATTTCCTCCATCTGTGTGGGTATTCAAACAAAAGTCTGGTCAGTTCTTAAGTCTTCTAACTGCACCAGCTCTTCCAGGCTGTTGCTTTTTCATCTAGTTCAGATATTTCTCATTAGCTGCGTAATGCGAATCCCACCTGCCGGCATTTCACCCACCTACCTCTAAATAGGACATGGAAGGGGAGGACGGCCGGGGGCCCTGTTTGTGTTTGAGAAGGTGGAGGAAATGGGTGAGGACAGGAGAGGAAGGGCCGATAACGCTTAAAAAACTTCCAGTACGGCACTGATGTAGTTCGGAGGCTAATTTTTTTTATGGGTGATGATGTTTTGGTATGAACTTTTTTTTTTTTAGAGAGCTGTTCTCCAGCAGCCGGATCATGTCCGTGTTTGCGGGTTTTGTGTTCTGTCTGTTTGGTATTGAACATTTACAAACACGAAACTGCTGCTCTGCCAACAGTGTTTGCCTCGAACGGCAACCTATTAATGTTGAAGGAGATAAGGCGAGCTCACATCCTCCTGCCTGCCTTTTTTTTTCCTGAAGAAGACCAGCAGATGACAAACCACCAACATGCAGCCTTTGGCTATGATCTAAAAAAACTCCTTCCTGGCCTGCGCTTTATCTGCCCTGTTAACACCTGGCCCTGGGGGGGTCAGCTGAACAGATTAGCATCACTTCTGCTGCTTCGTGATCCAGTTACAGGCTGAGAAAGGGCCGGCTGCTTCAAGACAGCAGGATGTTATGTTGCTGAGGGGCTTGTTTTTGGACTTTCTGTGTTCATGAAACACAAAATGAATTGCCAGCTCTTACCTGTAGCAGTTGTTGTCAAATTTGTTATAACTGGCGAAAGCAATGAGCACCCCAAATCCCGCTCCCAGGGAGTAGAATATCTGGGTGGCGGCGTCAATCCACACCTGCGGTAAAAAAAATAAAAATCGAGAAAGCTTGTGAAAAAGTGTTAACTGTAAATGCTAATTGATGATTCCTTCGTTCTATCTAAGCTTGGATTGGGTTTTTATTGGCTCTGGTTTGCAAAACATGCAAGTATCTCAAATACATGTATGCTAATTTGTTTACATACCACTAGTTGGTATGTGGCCTCCTGAGTTTGATGTATTATAGTGATCCTAGAAAGAAGGTCTTCAAAGTACACAGAGAGTGGATTCATCTGAAAGTCCCACGGGTTAACATGAAACAACTAATGACACAAACGTCAGGGTCTGTTTCATAGTTTGTATTTGAGAATTAGATGTAATCATTGTGACGTCAGCCATTGGTTTCTGGACCCAAATTCAGCATTTTTGGTCGTCACATTCTTAGTTTTGGGCCACCAGGAGTGACGGATGAGAGTGCAGATAATTCAATGAACATGGAGTAAGACCCAAATATTTAAATTAACTTTCAGGACCTCAAAACCAGAGTAACTGAATGGATTGAGTTATATAACAAAAACACAAAAAACTATATTGCTTTATCGTCCATTTTATCATAATCTTAATCTACTAAATGCAGTTTGCTGTATTGAAGACTTGACACTTGATGTGTCCTCTGGATTTTATACCGAAAGCAAGAATTCTTCCTGGTTTTTCATTAGTGATTCCACGGATACCTATTCAATATTCATGTGGGTTTTTGTGTTTCATGTAGCCAAATGCGAGTACGTGTGATTGGGGTTGTGAGCAAACAAGTGCCGTCTCTGACCTCCAGATTATTGAGCCGCTTGAAGTCAATGTGGAGGTAGGCCCTGATGCCGTCCATTGACCCGGGTAGAGTTATACCTCTGATCAGCAAAACAAAAAGGACCACATACGGCATGGTAGCCGTGATGTACACCACCTGAATGCACACAAACAGACCGAAAAACAAACATCAATTGGTCCCCAGTTTCATTTAACTAATTCTAATCAATACAAATAAACTGAATGTGGGGGACTGTATAGATCATCATCTTACTAACAGACTATTACTTCATTTTGCATGTGGTAAGGCTAAATATGAATGTGCTGCAGTATTGTAAAAGCAGTGCATATGATATATAGTGAAATATTTGACCACTTAAACATTCAAATGGGAGAAGAGTCTTGACGGTTTGGACCCAATAACAGCGGTTTATTCCGAGCTGCTGTCTGTCACAGAACCTCAGCTACAACACGTGTGTGTACATGTCGTCGGGAGAAGAGAAAGCACACAGTGTTGTTGTTGTTGTTGTCGTTGAGTGTGGGCCAGTACCTTCCCCGAAGACTTGACACCTTTCCACAGGCTGAAGTAGAGGATGAAGACCACCACGACGAGACACAAGGTCAGCTCCCAGCGAGGCAGGCCGAGGTCATTGATGCCCCGGCTCTGATGGAGGTGCAGGACGCCCCGTCTGCAGGACAGAAATATGGATGGGAAATGCAAAAAACAATGTCTCTACGGTACACATACTTTGGTCAGCAATGATCTTCCAAGCAAAACAGCTTTTTAACACTAATCGGCACAAATCATAACTTTATTTCTTTTGGCTACGACTTAAAAGTTCAGGGATAGCAGGCCCGCCCGAGTCCTTCGCAGCGGGAGGAGTTAGAAAAACAGCGAACCCCGTGTGTGCGCCCGAGGTGTCTGAAGAATGGGAGGATTGGACAGAGACTCTGATCAAACATAACAAATCAGATGTATTGCAGCACTCCACCTTCAACAAACTGACAATGTCACGTCCCCGCAGTTCATCTTAGGACCAAGTATTCAATTTGAGGAATTACAGCAAGTGAATCCATTTCTTTTTCAACACTACTGTAGATTAATGAAATGATACTTATTCCACCTCTATGTGTCCACCCCTAAATGTCAATAATGTAATATATAGAGTAATGGGAAAAACAATTGTTTGTATTCCCCACCTACCCCCATTTACGGCAACTACATGAACTATTTTCAAGCCATTTGATATATTAAAATGTCTACAATTTATGCATAATTTGGTGAAAACGTGAAGGTGGCCAATGAAAACATACAGGAGGATAGTGGAGATGACACTGTTGAGAACTACTGGTTGTACGCTTTGCTGGAGAAGAATTCACAGAATGACTTAACGTTACTTGACCAATCTCCTTAATTTGACCTAAAAATGGTATTTTGTAATCTGACCCGCTGGGGAAAAATGACACAAAGTAACATAAACATAAAAGAGAACATGAGGTGCATGAGGTGAACTTCACCGGCTGTAAAACCAGCTGCAGAACATCAGTATTTACATACAAAGTGTCCTTTGCAACCAGGAACGGCTTGTATTTTATTTGGAGATCCACAAATCTTCTGAAATTCTTTGAAAAGCACCTCTGTTCCGCCCCCACATTTGTCCTTAAATGAAAAAAAGATTCAATTAAGCGAGCATGTGCTGCTACTAGTTGATAAACAGAGGAACTGGGTTTGATCTGATATCGGCTTACGCAACGGACCGAGACAAAACACACGCAAACCGAAGTATGCTCAGACCTCCAAAAGGATCTGTGAAAACTCCTCTTCGGGCATTTATTTATCTCTGGCTGGCGATGAATCCGAGGCCACGAGGTCTCCGGGGGACGCAGATTGCGGCGTGAAGACGTCCGTTTATTTTGGCAGAGAAAATTGGAGTGTATGCGCCGACCTAAGGGCCTCGTTTTGGTGTTCTGTTGTTATGCCTCAAGGCCTCCTTGTTGGTCTGATAGCGCCGATAGTGCGCTGCCAGTAAACGCTCTCCACATCAATCCAGGTCCCTTAGGCCCAGTTACTCTAAACACATTTACTCTTATCATCACTCTGCGAGCTGGTTACGCTGCTTTTCCCAACACTCAACGTTGCCATTAGTTGGTCTCTGTATACTTTTAAGCTGGCACGCCGGCATGCAGCGCGGTCTCAACGTTGGTTACAGAATGAGAAATAGGGCATACAAAAAGCATATAAATGACCTCAGGGGTTTGTTTCGATCCAATTCATTTAATTAATAACACATGTACTCTAGGTTTTTTATTTGAAATCCAATTCTTTCAACAAATGTATCAAATTGCACGTGAGATTGAAGTTAAAAGCCATCTTCTTCAATTGACATGAAATCAGATGGTTGTGGTTATGGCGGGATCCAAAAGGGAAAGGATACGGGTCCATGCTAAGGAAATGATGTGGGTTAACTTGTGTCTGCCAGTAGGGGGGCTCATCCGGAAATGTAATACTTTAGTTTGCATTGCGGGATGACAGCACCCAATTAAAAACCTGTTAGTATGTATTATGGACAGGTAGGACACAGGAGATTTAATCATGGTAGCCAATTAAATTAAAGTTGCTGTAATGAGACATTTCTGTCACAGTCACTGTTGTTAGTGCATGTTTGAGCCACATGAGCACGGCTGACTGTTTGTATGCTTCAGATACTTTAACTCTACATCTAATCTAATGTGAAAGGATAATTGAGGTGAAAAAAAGAAAGCATGTGACTAAATGTCTATCTCTTGATTTGGAAATGACATTTTTTTTCTTTCATCTGTGGGGGCTGCATATTGAAATTAAATCGGAGACAAATGTCCAGAAAGTCTTGTTTCCAGGTCAGTCTTTTGGCAGAAGCAGTGTTTTTGGCTGCCTTCCACTCCACATCCTCGAAAACAAGTCATGTCACACGATATCACACCAGCTTGTTCTGCAATGATATGAACTCTATTCATCTTTTAGTTTGTCATACTTTAGAATCTATTGGGCTGGATGGCTTAAGGGAATACAATGGAGGGTTAGTTGTTTGTGTTTTTGCTGATGAAGTAGCTCATTTTACATTAAATCATTTTTAAAAGTGCAGTTACTTTTGCCGTTTGCCTTTGTTTTTTTTTATACATGATTCCAGTTTTTCTCCATGTCTCCCCCCCGATTGTGTCCACCTGTGTCTCGTCCACCCCCCCTCCCCCTTTTATGTGTTGTTTGTAGCCTGTTTGTCTCTTACAGACTGCAAAGGAGCGCCAGCTCCCTCGTGTTTCCCAAGTCCAGTATGTTTTTTTATTACGTCCACGACCTTGATTGCGTTTTTTTTTTTTTAGGAATCCGTCTCTGCCCTGAACTCTTTCCTACCTCTGCCTCCCACCATCCTACGTACCAAACCTTGCCCGTCTCCAAATAAGAGTAAACCACCTGCGGCTTCCTGCGTCCTTTCGGCCCTCTGGACAGTTTGGAACGCGTGTGTGCGCACGTGAAGAAAAAAAAAACCTACTGTACTGTCACACTTGGGCAATCAATCGGCTAATATATGAGCTCAGCAGCAGTGAGCCTGAGCAGCTGTGTGTGGGGGGGGGGGGGACTAAGTGTGAAAGAAGCTTGATTCACTTTCCTGCAAACTACACGCTCAGGATAACTGAGAACAGTTGGCTTAAGATGACGTGTAACAGGTGAGACGGTTGACCCCCCCCCCCCCCCCCTCCTCATGCTGTGCCTTGGCGTTGCTCCTGCGCGCAAAGCCATAGCCGGAGGCAGAAGGACAAATCGTCCCCAACAGAGCCTGAGATCCTGTCTATGCACAGCTGGTGATTTTTTATTTCTTCCCTAGAGTGCGTAGCGTAACGGTTCCACCTGGAACACATAGCCCGCCCCGCGCCTTCTTTCAAACACAATGTCAGCTCTTGGAGCAACGTCACCTCACCTTCTTGGAAAGCGCAACGCAATACACAAGCCCTGACGCAAGTGCTGACCTCGTTGTGTTAGGTAAAAGTATTTGCTTATTTTAAAAACATATTCAATTTCTAAGGGGTGGGGGGGGGGGGGTTAAAAAGCGGCCACGGATCCCGGTTAAATAAACCGTACAAGACAGTGCAGCAGCACGGGAGTGAAAACTTTAACGAAGCTAAATCATTTTTCCGCGTTGGAAGTTGCTCAGCGTGTTCGCGGCGTGCGTCACGCTTGGCACGTGTGCCGTCTACTGTCCGAGTCCCTTCACAGGCTTCCTCTGGGGCCGCACAGTTAGTCTTTTTTAGAAGCCGGGGGAAGAACTGGCCGTCTTTGAAGTGTAAACAAATGGAGTTTTTCATGCTCTTCAAAGAGTGCATTTGAACTTTTTATGTATACTCCTTTTATAGTACAAACATTGGTAAAAACCTGCACACAAGCTAGATAAACGTAGGAAGGCAGCGGCCTCGTCCACTCGCAGATCAAAGCTTTGAACAATCGTGAATGTTTCCATTTACCATGAATTAAGATAGCTGCTTCTTTGAGATTTGCCCTAATAGGTCATTTGGTCTGATGCTAGGAGAGATAGTGAGTCATGTTAAAACTTGTCTAAATGTCAGGTTGCAAAAAACGTAAATAATGCAGCGCGAGCGAGGAGCGAGTGGGTTACTCCGACTTTGAGAAATCACTCACTCGTAGTACTCCGCTGACGGGGTGATCTTGTACTTGGCGTAGGACGTCCCGTTGCCGATGATGGAGCCGTTGACCAATTTGGGGTCGGTGCAGTTCTCGCTGTTCCAGGCGTTGCCACATTTGAGCCACGGCAGCTCGTTGGTCATGGAGGAGAACAGGTAGTAGAGGGACCAGGCGATGATGACGTTGTAGTAGAAACCGACATACAGGGCTATGATGATCACAGTGTAGCCGACACCTGAGGAACACAGAGTTATAATCAGTGAGGACGGATCGATGGGATGACTTAATGCGTACTCTTTCTGGATGGAACATATTTGATGTATTTTAGCCGTTATACTCATTTAAAATGTGTGCATGTGAAGTTTGCTGGAACATATTTGGTCATTGGTGTCTCTCATCTGAGGCTCTGTTGACCTGTCAACACATTTTGAGTATTTACAGTCTCATTTTTATCAAACGGGTCCACTGGGCGCCAAAGCGCTAAAAAGCTATCAAGCTTACTTTCCATCAGTTTTGCTAAAAATGAATCCTTAATACAAAAAACAAAGAAACCACCACCATAAATCCATCACATTCACATTATTTTTGTCAGGAAGGAAAACAAACCCTTGTCAGCACTGAAGCCAACAAAAGCAGGGATTGTTGCTGATTCAGTGCTGCGACCTGTGTATTTATCGGACATTATTGCAAATGTGCTGCTTCAAATAATAATCAGTTGTTTAAAGGAGCCCAATGTGAGAAGAGGTCAGGCTTGGGTGTAGCTGTGGCTTTCCAGATGCATTATCTTGTTTTCTCAAATCAAAGCTAATCATGAGAGGTGAACGTTATTTGGCAGGATTGAGATTTATGTTTGTATTTTGTTCAGTTTGGAGTTAACCAGTTCCATTCAATTTGTTTAAATCTTTTTCAATACCAACAGTACATAACGGACCCCGCTTTGAATTTAAGCTCCATTGACTTGTAATTACATCAACCAGAAATGTGTTCCTCAGCAGGCCGAAGACAGTAGCTGCTTTGGCTTCACTCATTTGAAATTGACATTTGAAGAAACATAGACGGGGTTTAAGGTTGGAAGCACAGGCGGAGAAAAATTTAAATTGAGAAATAGCTAAAGCGACAGAGAAATTGGTTCTAAGTGACACTCGTGAATCTACAAGGGGTTAAAGGACAAGAGCAATGCGATGAAATGAAAGGGCAGGACACGGAAGAGAAGACACAGAGAGCATGACGTGGCCCAGGTTGGAGACAAGGGTGAGGTAGAAGGACACGCTAGTTCACGTGTGTGTGTGTGTGTGTGTGTGTGTTAAAGCTCACCTTTAAAGACGGGGCATATTTTCCAAACTGTCGCTGCCCCTTCCCTGTTGTACTGACCCAAGGCAAGCTCCATGTAGAATAACGGCATCCCCGCAATCACCAGGAAAAGGATGTACGGGATCAAAAAGGCACCTGGAGAGAGAAATAATGCTTTACATATTGTCTGGCCTGGGTTTCGACTTGTAGTTAATAAGTGCTAGACAAAACAAAAAATCACAAAACTAGGAGAAGAAAAGAGGGCGAGGGGGCGGTTGATTAAGGGTTTTGAGAATGTTGGAAAAAACAACACACCATAACATGCAAGCAGGAAGGCTCACAGCTACTTTCATGCTGGACCTCAGTATCACCCCCCTGACAAGGATATGACCTGCCATTATTGAATTGTTCTGTGATAACGTCCATCACGAACGAGCACAGTGATTAACACGTTTCACTGAGGGCCAAATGTGATTGACAGGACCGGAATGGAGACGACGGGCCATCGAGGGCAGGGCCACGCGTTGCGCTCAGCCCTCTGTTGATGAGCCCTGGTAGAGAAGCACCGATTATAAAAACACTACTTTGTTTATTAGACCGCACTTTCTTTTCTCTCACAGCCTCTGCGTTAACCCGTTTTGGGACACGGTCCCCACCTTCAGCGCATACGTACTGAGTGAAGCAAATAAACCTGACAGAATATTTTAAACCGGATGAATATAGTAGATGTTGGTATTAAAGGTATTGTGGCTTTACACGTATACGGAGGGTTGTCCAGATATCACAATTGCACTACTTGAATATCATTCCCTAAATAATTAACAATAGCGATGTTATTGTCAAAATAGACATTTCATTATGCTTGTTGGATGTTTTTCCCTTTTTTGGTAAATCACAATAAAAGTACAAAATATGAGTGGAATGTACTATTACTATATACAGAATAATTTAAGACATGTAGGACAATATTGTCATGTTTTATGAACATTATATCAAAACGTCTTTTTCAAATCTCAAGGTTGTCATCACATGCACACAAGGCTTCATAAACAGCATTTTTCTTAAGTTAGAAAGTTGAAATTGTTCCCCGTGATGTAGGAACTATTTAATGAATGAAGTGGCACAACATTAAAGCAGTTATAAAATCTAGGAACATTGAACGGTTAATTAAAGGAACTATTACAACAATTTAGCAACGCTTGGAAATAGAAACTAGAGGAGCTTTTGCACCTAACCCATGAAAGAAAGAAGATCAATCGAATAACATATACGATTGTTAGAGACACTTGAATAATAGTTTTGTGTTAGTATTACTTTAGATGACAGAGCTGTGATCTCTGTTTACAGAGACACATGGTGCTCTGTGCAACCTGATAGTCACAAAGGATTTGTTTCACAGGAACTCATGGAGTAAAGTTATACAACCCTCTCCGCTGTTTGAGGATAGAAGGTGACCAGTTTCAAGATCTGGTCCGGATCTCCCTGTATTAAGAGTTTCATTTCTCAACCATTTAACTGGGAGATGCAGTGTCTCTTTCAATGATGTCCCCTGCATGCATATATTATTATTGATAAATGTCCCGTTTAACGCTTTCACACCGTTGTGGCGTAGGATCTTCCTAGTATGGCCTTTAGATTTTTCTAACAGCTATCATTTGAATGTGGACGGCGCGTATTCTTTATTATTTATTACGTTAAAACAGGGATTGGAAGTACCCACACCTGACACCACGTTACGTCGGTGCCCTTGTATACCCATCTCTGAACGTACATTCGAGGCAAACTCACCTCCTCCGTTTTTGTAGCACAAGTAAGGGAATCTCCAAACATTGGCCAGGTCTACTGCAAAGCCGATAACCGATAGAAGAAAGTCAATTTTCTTTCCCCAAGTCTCGCGTTCGTCCTCGGTGCATCCGGGAGGACCCGCGGGGTGGCCAGGGGTGGGAATGATGGAGGAACTGGTGTACTGGACGCCATTCTGGTCCTTCACCAGTATCAGTTCGACCTCTTTTTTATCCACATTGCACTGGTTCAGCGGGGCCACCGACGAGAGCTTGTGTTCTGGCAGAACCTGGATATTCATGTTGATCCACGCTGACCCGGTGCTCTCACGGGCCCCTGCGGGTTCTGGCGGACTCGATGGTCTGCGTCGGTCCTCCCGAGGACCGCAACTCCACGCGAGTGTTGTCCGCCGAAACTGCAGCTGCTACGTCCGCGTGCATGGGCTGGAGGGGAGGAAAGAGAAACACAGTTTGGGTTGTTTGACGTTTGTGCGTAAAGTTTCCGCGCGGAGTGAACAACACCGTTTAGGACGCGGCGGGGTGGCTGACGTGATTCCTACCGTAGTAGCCAGACCTAACACATATGACACGGACATTAATAGGATAAAACATTGTGGCTGGTGCCCAGCAGCAGCAGCACCAGCAGCAGGTGAGAGAGACCGCAAAGAGCGTCACGGCGCGCGCATGAGCGTATTGTGCGCTAAACAGTCAACCCACTCAAACCATCCCCTTAAAGCCCCCCGTAAGGAACAGGAGAAAGACCAATGGTTACTTCAATGTGTCACCGTTACTAAAGCCGTTCAAAGGTGTGTGTGTGTGTGTGTGTGTGTGGCTACAAGTTGTCCCTCCGTACTTGTGTGGAGCTAGGTACACGTGTCCATGACCCGATGCCGCTGATGTCCAGACGCATCTGAGGGAAGACTTCCCATTCTAAAGGAAATATAAGACTCGCCTTCTCCAGCAGGGGAGATAAAAAACGCGAGCTTTTAAATCGGGTTCCTCCCCCCCCCCCCCTCCTCTCTCTCTCTCTCTCTCTCTTCCACGTGATGTCACAATTAAACACTTCCTCTCCATGTTGGAGGTGGATTTGGCATGCTCGTTTTACCATAAACATGTGCATCTGCTTCCGACCCGCCGGAGGAAGAATCAGGCGGGAATCGAACTGGGTGGGCAGATGACGTCGTAACTTATACATAAATCAGATATTCTTTCCATGAACTTTGCTTTGAACCTGAAAAAACTTTTTCCCAACTCCAAAATAAAAAGTACAATAATGTGCTTATTTGCTTGGATTTACAATAGTTTGAGAGGCATGAAGTAATTTTACCTTCAGCTTCACATCAGTCCTTTTGAATTTGACATGCAGAAAAACTTTTTTTAATGTTTGGATTTGTACTTTATCTGTTTTTACTCTGTTCCAAACAGATTGAATTACAGTTTTCTAAGAAGCCATGAAAGCATTGTGTTCCATGTGTAATTTAATTCTAAAGCAGCTTTAGCCAAGGGCAATGATTTCTATTGGATATGGTTGATCAGTTCATCCCATTAGAGTCAATTCATGTCCTCTTTGCTCCCCAGTGCTTGTTTTATACAACCCTAATAGGGCTGGTTTTGGGCATTTTGTTTGTGAAGATTGAATAACTGCGAAGATGGTGAAGCAAAGGACCAGGTAACACGGAAGGATAATGTGTTATTACTGTTGTTCTCCCCTGAATTAGTCCTATCCGTTTTTTTCACTTGGTTTTGTGTTGCCCGTTACCTGAGGAAAATGATGACCAAATGTTTTGTCTTATTATGTGTGACAGTGTTTAAAAGGGGAGTGTGTTTCTGAATATGAACCGTGAGGCTCTACATTCAAACAGTGACTCCTTTTCGAAATGTCAACGCACCGCGCGTTGAGCAGCAAGAGTTTGACGGACAACGTCCCTCAGAGGTGGCCTACAGATGTAAAGGTGTCGGTTGAGAAGACGCTGCCTCCGTCACAGGACGCACAGCACTGCTGTGCTGAAGGGAAAGTCGTTTCATCCTTCGCCCTCCGTCGTCCCAGGGGTTCCGAATTCTGGCTGGAGCCCCGGTTCTGGAGACCTTCCTTCTATTTCTTAAGGTTCGGGCTTTTCCATGTTGACCTTAGGATTAGAAGCTAATGAAACAAGACGCGGCCCGGGATTGACTGCCTGGATTTAACCCGTGCATTTAGATAGGGTCACAGCAAAGAGCTCCACTCGGCCCTTTTCGGTTCACACACACACACACACACAACCCGACAACCTTTCACTTTCGTCCCCCTGAGTTATGAGGTGACCCCGCAGTATATGTCTCAGTTACGCCTTTTACAATCAAACCCACGTCATAAAAAGAGCCCCCCTTACACCGGGCTACAAATAAGATTTACAGAAAAATGTTTACGGGCACTTTGCCTCGCCACAGCATTTGGGAGAGCTGAGGCTTTAATAATTAAACAGTCTGGATTTCATCCGGCTGATTTTAAAGTCAGGACCCTGGTACCGTGCCATACTCTCACTGGGGTTTCACCAATGGAACAGAGTCGTCGTTAGGGGCGTTAGTGACACCAGGGCGGCTCCTGGTGTGACAAGTCCACACGTTTTGCTCTGCACAAAGCCCAGTATTCCTTGTTTTGTCCTTCAATAGACTTAATAATCAGGCCTGGGCATTCACAATGAGTTTTTTTAATTATTGCATCCCATTGAAACTCTCTGGTTTAAATCTCTGCCGGCCTCACAAAGAGAAGAGCATCTTTAAGCGTCTCTCTCTCTCTCTCTCTCTCTTTCTGGGCTTCACTGGTGTCTGCAAAGTTGTAAGCAATGTTATGTCTCATTCCCTACATGCTGTATACATTCGGTTGGAGAAAAAAAAAAGCATTATGAGTCAGAACATTTCTGAGCAGCACACATCTGGTAAATGTGGTGTATATAAAAAGGTGGAGGCTAAAGAATGTTCCTCAGCCGTAGCCCCATCTTGTGCTTCAGCCAACACATACACTCCAAAACAGATCTATAAGAATGTGGTGCCATTGTCCTCACAACTCTGTCACACAATGACCGTCTCCTTCATCCTTATATCAAAGAATCTTTTTACAAAGTCCCACCCCGGTAATATCCAAGCAACTGGTCAATGAGAAACACAATAGGGGGCACACACTACTTGAGTCTGAATGGTGGGTAGTAATTAGGGGGCGCAGAGGGGGAAGCTTGACATTATTATTGCTGTTTGAATTGAAATAAATGTGCAACTATTGAGATTCAATTGATCTTAAACGTCCCATAAGAGAAACATATTACATTTCCATACGGACAATTCTAAAGTTCTCTTATCTAATTGTTGCGTAAAGCCATATTTCCATCAGACAACACATTGCACTTTCTGTCCCTTGCCTCCTAGGAGTAAAAACATTGTGAGACGTTTGATCCCTGGTACCAGAGTTTGGAGAGTTTGTTTTGGAGCTTGTAAACATTTACACCCCCTTTTCTTTTTGGCAAGTTTCACTAACAAGTACAAAACAATTGACCTTGCTCTGACCCATCCTCCAAATACGTAGGACAAGATCTGGAAAGGAATCAAACGCAGAGATGCGAAACACCCCAAACATCGGGACACGAAAACAAACCAGCAGCGCATTCACACCGCCGCTGGGCGTCCCGCTGTTTCAATGCGGCTCCCCCGAACCTTGCCCTCACCGAGACCTCCACTGTTTCCACAAACCATCACGCAGGAAATGAGGAACAATCCCTTTCCTGAGAGAATAATAAGTGGGAGAGAAAGTCAACAAGGTGTCATATGGTGTGATAAGGAAACGTAACAATGAGGTCTGCGAGGGACTCCAGTTGGGGAGCTCAAGGTTGGCGGCTCGCTGCGGGCTCCGAAACTGCGGCCCTCAAAGTAAAGAGATGCGAGCGTTCTCCGGGGGGGGGGGGGGGGGGTTTGCTTGCGAGCGCATGACTCGCCAACCCAAAAAGAATTGGGTATCCATGACATGGCAAACCCTCATCGGAGTTCATCAAACTCTTTGCACCGGGTGGCTGGACGGAAGCCATGCGTGAGAGGACAGAGGGGGGGGGGGCATCTTTATAAAGGTAACTCGTGTTGCCAACCATTGTTCAGATTCAGGGAAATCTAATTAATATACTGGAAGTCCAGTATAGGTGGCCAAAAATACCCAGCGTGGCACACTGGATTAAGGAGGATGGTATATAGAGTTTGAGGATTATGCAAGAATACCTTTAACTTGATCTTTCCCCTCATCTGTTCATGGTATTTTATTTCTTTCAGTAGTCCTCGCCAGCAATTAACCTCTGTCCTGTAATGTTGAAGCCATACATCCTCGTTCGTCATTGAGGACAAAGGAGGGGGTCAAAGGAGTGTATACACACCCCAGGTATCCTGTTGTTATAAGCAGGAAGGCATATTCTATAAGAAGAATCTTCCTTTTATGTAAAGCTCCTTAAATGTCTTTGCTCTAACAATTCTCAATTTTCGTTTCACTTTAAAAAAATAAAACAGTTGAAAGAATCAGTCCGTTGTATCGTAGTTAAACAGTCTGTATGTGTTATAGTTTTATATTTATAGTGAAATGTATTCGGTGGATGGGAGCATGAGTTTAAGTGTTTAAGGTATTGACTTCTTACAATACATACAGCATTCACCCCTCTATGATTGGAAGCCATAACTTATACAAAAGTGGAAATACCATGAAAGAAATTGAAATAAATAGCTGACTTGTTGTGGACTCGTGGAAAAGCCACTGAGACTCGCGCCGATTTGGCCTGAGGAAGCCGGGCTACCTGGTTCAATTTAGACACACGGTACCGTCACATCTGTTTAAACTGCGAGGCCTGTCTGTTCTGACCTTTCCTTCCAGCCTGGACCAGTGCTGCCCCCCCCCCCCCCACACACACACACACACACACACCACTCATCCCTTAAGAGGCCGGCGTCAAGCTTGTGTCCACAAACACAGGCTGCTCACTCACTCTGGTCCTGAGGAGGCCAAAATTGCATTACCAACACGTATCTCTCACAATCTACAGCGACAGCATCACCACCCGAGGCGGGAGGAGGGGCGGGGTGGACACAGCCATACACAACAGCCGTGCAAAGGACAGGGTGGCGGCTGCAGGGGAGGAGGGGGCTGTGAGAGAGAGCGGGAGTTGCGGGGTGGGGAAGCAGTCGCACTGTTGCAAGCGCGCCGACAATGTCACTTAATTGATTCCATGCCATCTCATCAATTTTGATTAAAATGAAATGAGCCTCCGTGCGTTCGGAAAAGGTTAAAGCAAATTGAAGTTGGAAATCATAGCTGGTAATCACAGTTTGTCTAACAGCAGGCCTTTAATGAAGCGACTAGCACTCCATCATTCATTTCACTCTCCTCTGTGCACGCAGAGAGACTGCGGTTTCTTTTTTTTTTGCGCGCGTGTGTGTGTGTGTGTGCGCGCGCGTGTGTGTGTGTGTGTGCGCGCGTGTAAGCACATCCATGCTCATTGTATTTAGAACGGCATGTGTTGGGATTGCATTAGCATCATGGCCCCTTCACAGATGAACTACTCCCTTGACAGCAGTTGAGCTGGAATGTGCAGTTGTGCCAAAAAGGAGTCATGTTCTCAACGTAATGTCCAAAAAAAAAAGTAATGCCGGACCAAAAGGCAAAAAGGTAACTCATTACATCCATTGAAATTGTTTACTTTCTCTGTACTTATCTACATTTTATTAATAAACATTATCTATTTTAATAAATTACATTAAAACACTGGAAAAGGACATCTATGTAAAATTGCAACATCAATTATCTGAAACAGTTCTGATGTATGATTGACGTTCAGCAATTACTTCCTCACTCGCACCTTGATTGTATCAACAGCACAAGCTGGAATATTCCATCCCATTAACACCGTCGACCACGTTGCGTTAAGCTTAACTTTTATTAGTTAAACCAGAGTTAAGCCAGGTGAGGTTGCAACACATCGTCACTACTAGATTCTGACTTTAATACAAAGTTGACTAGAAACAGAAAAAGTAGTCGTGAGAGGAAAAATAATCCAGCAGCCCACCAATGAGCCAATGAGCAGAAATTGTAAAAAAAAATGTTGAGCAGAGAGAAGAACTGAGTGGAGCAATAAGCTCGTAGGAGAAAACTCTAAGACATATTACTAAAACATAACTACTTTGAACACATTGACCAATCCCTTCGATATATTACAAAAAAACATTTCAATATGACTGAACCTCGCGGAGATGTCTCAGATGCACCCATTACGCTCAATAAATAAAAGAGGAAGCACTTGAAGCAATATTAAATAACATAACACCTGTTTCTGATGGTTTCCCCACTTGATTGCATAATCACGTGCCATTATTTATTTATTTATTAAGATGCTAACATAAATTTACCAAGCTCAACATCCCACCTGGAACAATTTTGGCACCGACGGATCGTTTACTCTGTCTTCAAGCTCTCGCCTTCTGAAAGTTACCAACACCTCAGAATCATTGGGATATATAAAATATAGTAAAGTTGGACAAAAGGTTTCTATAACTTTCAAAGGTTAAATTCATAATACTCTGCTTATACCACTGTGGTTTTAGTTAAAAACACTCAAAATATTCATAATGTTCTATAAAAGTAACCATTGCACACTATAAAGTATCTTGTGTTGACTTATAAATTCAAACACAATACTTAATAATTGCTCTTTGACATTTGTTTTTCCGAATATTATAATCACTTTTATAATGAACCAAGCACTGATATTAAGTTACTTTTAGTTCTTTGCTTTATGTAACTAAAAAAGTGAGATTTTTATTTTATAATAGAACATCTATTAAGCTGTTAGAAATTAGGCCAACTTGTCTAATTACCTTCTCTAAATAAAAGAAGGACGTTGCTCACAATGTTTTGGAAAGTGGCTCAGTTACATAACAAAGAAACCGCCACACACGTTTTAGACATAACTCTAACTTAATGGAGGGTGAAATCGCATACAGAACCAAGACTTACATCTCCAAATGACCCACACCCATTGTATGGTGTTTCTTTAAGCCCAATCAACACAAATACTGCATATGTCCATAATTCATTCTTCTGCACCTCAATGAAATCAGGGAGGGTCACAAATGAGCCAAAAGAAGAAATGCACGGCAGATAAATTGAGCAATTATGAGCACATTGTAGTAACAATTAAGGAATTACGCATCAAACAAAATTGAGAAGAGATTTATTGAAATGTTTATGTTCAAGATCAAAGATGAACTCACTTTTATTGCTGATAGGAATTTAAAACGATGGCAAAACTCAGTTTCAGTGCCTCAAGATTAATTGCAACGTTTGCACATGTATGCATTATTTTACCCATACCAAAACACGTACCGTAAATCCTGATTAAACATTGTTTCTAGCTCTACTGGCTGAATTTCAAACTGGTACTTTAGTAAAAGAACAAAAAGCAAACACATGGAGGAATTACTCGTAGGTAAGTACTGGCCCCTGGTGGCGATGCAGAGAACCAGAGACACTTCCAAAGCATCTGTGCTTCATTAAATTCAAAATCTACAGAAGTCATTAGTTCCCTCAGTGGCGAATACAAAAAAATCCAGCAAGCTTAACATTTTACTCTGTTTTATTTTAAAAAGCAAAATTTGCATTGTTAACAAAAAAAGAAATCACATAATTGCAATGCGCCTTGCTAAATAAATAACAGTAGACGCTAGATAATCTGAAAGCACAACCCCGCCGGGGTGCGATGTCGTGAAGAAGCACCGTTGCCTTTTTGCTCACAAATTGCCCTAAATTTGGCGGCCGATTTGCTTTCGTTAACTCAAAGCTGCACAGACGTGCTGCTGTCTCAGCAATAAGCCGCCTTCGGTAGAAATGCAAATAGATACAGATGCAAAACAAACCTCTGTCTAATTATACAGCCGTCTTACAAGGTCCGTGCCCCCTCCCCCACCCCCACCCCGAGCGCTGAAAATAAGTGTAATGCACAGCGCGTATGCTCCTTGTAGACATGGATTTACTACAGAACATCAGTGGCTTTGCCGGATTGGAGCGATCTTAATAAAGCTCAACGGTACACTAATTATACTGCAACGCAGAAGCACGTGGGCCCTTTGGTTGGATTTTTTTTTTTTTTTAAAGGCTACTGTTCTCTGCACATTTACACGGGAACAGAGAGTCCAAGAAGAAGGTGCACAACGCAACATGCACGTTTATCCAAGTCCGAGCAAAGGGAAGCCGAAAGATACACAGAAATGTGGTCAAAAGTATGGCGATTATGTCATAAAACGCTGTCACTAACACTACGATTGCGGTGCTTCTAAAGTTTCCGCGTTCCTAATTCTACGGAACAACTGTGCTCCACTATATCGGGACAGAGCCAGTGGTTGTTTGCATGTTCTTTTTTTTTTTTTTTTTTATATGAAGAACACATGACCAAAACACACCTACACACAAAGCTTTGGGGATTCAAAAGACTGCAATACGACGTTTATTGTGCGGCGACTTGGGCAAGGTGGTTCATTTGAGATCTCGATAAGGCACCAACTTTGAAAAAAAGAAGTACTCTAAAAAACTATTTATAAAAAGGCAAGCACATGACCTACAATGCTGACCTGTGTTTAAAGTCAAAAGGGGCGGGACACACGTTTGCTTTTTCCCTTCCCATCCCGTCGAGTCGCAGCCATCCTCGGTGTCACCCTCAGTCATCTTTTTTGTCTGAGGTGCTGTCTTCCTGTTCTTCAGCTGAACCGGTTAATTCCAGATCCCCCGGCGTCGCCTCCTGGATGGCCTGGTATCTCTGGAGCTCCAGGTAGGTGGAGAAGAGCTTGGCGTACTCCGGGTGGACCATGGCGAAGTCGTGAAATTCAGCTGAAGAAATGAAAATATTATAAATAAATATTGTATTTATTCACAGTACATATTCCCATTGCATAATATGCAGGTGGAGAAGCCAAAGGAGGTCATGAGAACAAAATGGAGCAACGGGACTGGGTCTACTCACTAAAGGTGATGAAACCGGAGCGGTCAGCATCAATCTCCTTGAAGAGTTTGGCCATGTTCAGATTGGAAACACCCAGAGCTGAGCGCAGCAGAGCAGAGAACTCCTCTCGGGTGATTTTCTCATCCTTGTCCACATCAAACAGCTGCACGAGCCGGGACAGAAAAAGGGGGGGGGAATAAAATAATGCATTTTCAGGAAAAGTACCGAAAACCACATTTAACCACTTGGCCCGGAAAAAATGTCTCCAACTTCTCCACGAACGACAGATATAGTTAACTTGACATTACCCAAAGCTTCTGTTCTTCCTCTGGTGCTGCCTGCTGTACTCCAATGTCAAACTACCTCTGCTTTCTGTTATTTTATGGATGTCTTTAATATTTAGTCCGAAAAGTGAACATTTAATATACTTTACATACAGTATGTAAAGTATATACAGAGCCAAGAGAAATATCCGCAGGAAAACGGAACATTTGATCTGATGCAGTGGCGATGGTTTGCATATATATTTGTATTCAGTGGGCATTTAAATACAACAGTGAATATTTTTTTTCAGACCCAAAGCAGGAGCAACGTCTGAACGTATCCACGTACCTGGAAAGCCATTCGAAGCACATCTTCCGTGTTGGCCGGTCGACACAAAATGGTCACGCCGATAACGTACTCTCTGAAGTCTATGGTGCCGTCTCCGTTCTGCCAAAGGAAATAAAAGAGACAGCAGTACAAAAATTTGCATTCATAAATGTACAGATTATCATCATGGATATAAATACTTTACGGTCGATTCAGAATGTTAAAAAGGAGGACGAGGTAATATATATTTGATACCGTAAGGGATTTCTATAAACCGGAAAATAATGAGTCATGGTATTCCTGAGGGATAAAAAAAACTGGATAAACTGGATGTGAAAGGGCAGTTTTTATGCGTTACACTCATCATGACGTCCTCCGAATGAGGCTATGGTGCACCTACTATGTCATGATGGAATATGTGTGCCATTCTGTAGTTTGCACATCAAGATTCTGGCACATCATGATGTCAACAATGTATATTCATAGGTGCGGGATGGCTTCGTGCAGTATGCGTCAGGGCCAGTTTGTCTGCACGAAGATCTATTCCAACCCACTGGCTGCATTAATCATCTCAGCCAGACGTTATGAGTTGTGTGTGACTGTGTGAGGCCCCTGCGTCCGTGGCTGCATTCGGCTTTAAGGAGCCAGTTATGGACCTCGAGTGACTCGAACGTCCTCGGAACACCCCTTTTTTGTCTGTTTTAATATTGCCATTGAGCCCGTGCTTGGTCCCCACTCACCACTGCCCGGGATGGGTGACAACAGAGCGGGGATGCATTGCCAAAGCCAAGACGCCTTTGCGAACCGTCGTCGCTTTGTGAACAGCTGACCAAAATACCATGTGTGCGTCTCTCACCCTGTCAAACAATGCAAAAAGCTCCTCGAGGGCTGGGTTGACAGGCAACTTCAGGAATTTGGCAAACTCCTCGATGGTGATCCGTCCCCCTTTACAAGAGCCGGCAATTGCTGCGAAGCCCTCTAGGTCCTTTTTCACATTGTCCCACTTCAGACTGAGGAAGCCATGCACAATGAGGAGGTTTTTGCGCTGTACGTCACACTCTTGTCATGCATTGCAGTCACTTCATCATTTTCTTTTTGAGTTATCTATACGACAGGGGATGCCTACAGTGCACGTAGAGTGAGATGCTCTTACTTGAGTTTACGGCTTATTTTGGTGAACTCGACCAGGCCGGCCTCCATGGGCAGCGTCAGCTCACCGGCTGAGATCATCAGGCGGCAGTCTTCGTACGTGTGGTCGGTCACTGGAACTCCTAAGGTCCTGAAAGTCGGCATAAAACACGGCTGCGATGCTCTTAAAAGTGCCGGATGCAACGGGCCAGAAAGACGTGCGACAGTCGGACAGATCAAGGGGAAGCAATGACTAAACTCATTGTACACTACCGTAGTCCTTAAGTCAGAAAGAAAGCGGGAGGGGGAGAAAGCGACTTTGCTTATCTGTTGCATTTTGCGATTCGCGTTGCAGGCCAATTAAAACTTACCGGGCCATAGTTTGTCGCACTCTGTTAGCAAACAGGGGAGGGCTCTTCTTCTCCTCCTCTGTGGGGATCTGCGTTGGCAAGAACTGCAAAAATAGAGAAAACAGACAAAGACGGTCACGCGGAAGGTTGAGCAGAAAGTAAACTCCAAAAGCCTGGCATAGAAACCAAATTCCCAGATGCAGGAATGCACCTCGCGCGTTGATTTAGTACCTCAGAGAATGTCATATTGATTCATATTAATAAGCATTAAAGCTAATGAAGGCTAAACACTTAGCTCTCTTTAGTTTTTAAATGTAACTGATACTTCTCGTAAATCTGGCAGGTTAAGTTGCACCTTGATCAAATCGTAGGGTAAAATGTGACCCATGAACCCCAAATGAACACCTGGCAATGCCTCCACCAACCAGTTGAGAGGCCGTGTGCATGTCTTTTCCAAAATGTTCTCACTTTTTTCGTATAAGACATTTGTGTAATTTGTTATTATCCATTATTATTTTTGAAATTGTTGTTATGATCAGGTGAGTTCAATTAGATGTTTGTGTAAAATCTCATGAGATTCCCTGAGATATTACATGCAGAGAACGGAACCGGCGTGAGGTCACAGTGCCAGAATCAATTCATATGAATCCATCCTGGCAAGTGAAAACGTTCCATCTTTTTTTGCTTTTTAAATAATACAACAAAAACAAAAAACAGTTTGTAGCGCGTTCACCCTTTTAGTAAAAGGCACGTAAGGGGAACGCATGTTACCTCTATCTCCACCGTGGTGTACAGCTGGCTCAGAGTTAGAAGCAGCAGCGTCTTCCTGCACATAACACAACAACAACAAGACACAAATAGTGATTCCACTGTACCAGTAGTTGTTGCAGTTTAGGCAGCAGCAGACAGGAGCGTGGAGGAGGCCTACTTACGAGCTGAAACCCTGCCAAGTCCAAGTCACCGTATCCTGGAAGACATGCAAAAAGCCCCATGAAACATTGACTCTGACATACAATGGTGTACACAAGGAGGTGGAGCTCGGCTGCAAGTCGCTCATAAGGACTTTGGAGTTGGCATCGTTCATAGAAGTGTGCAGATTCATCAAACTGATGAACCCATGTGCTTCTGCTGGGATGGATTAACTAATCACCAACGCTGTGATACACTGTGTGTGTAAAGTAACCCGATAGGATGCATTTGCATTTGCCTTCACTCGGCCTCAATATAATTAATGTCCGTGCAAGCTAGTACAGTGTGGCTCTCAATATGTGAAGATAAATATTATTACTGCTGTATTACAATTCCAAATCGCTCACCAGTTTGTTGGGATATCTCATAATCACAGGCTGCACAGGGACCCCGGGGACAAAGGCACCTGGAGGGGGGGGAAACAATGTGAAAGACATCATGGAGACTTCTCATTGGTTCATCCCTGCAAACAACAAATCATTTAATGAAGGAATGGAGCAGTGTTGGATCTTGATTCCCATTGTTTAACCACTCTGCTCAGTTTATTTGAGTTAAGTTAAAGGGGACATTTTCCCAACTTCACTTTTGTTCTTCTTAAGCCCATCAGCTGAAATACTTTAGGTATTATGATCTGGAATCATTTTACTTGTTGCACATATACATTTACTGTACATTGCATTCAAATCTTATTTCATTTCTTACCTTGTTTGAAAGTGATGAGACATGAGCGATTTGTACATGTTCCCTCCGGAAAAATCAAAACCTTTTTAGGAAACAAAGAATCATTACACAATGTTAAAATTACAACTGGTATCATGTATGTAAAAGTTGTGTGGTTGCCCCTAGCAACATGCAGAGTCTGCTTTTGAAATAATGGTTATTATATTTGAGTCATATTGTATGTGCTTTGGCTCTCTGCCTGATAATGTAAAAAACTAAAATAGCTAAATAAAACATGCTTTACTGATAAAAGTAATCAAATCCAAAATGTTCTCTCCATTGACAGGATTCAAAATTGCCATATTGGGGGGGGTTGTTTGGGAAGGTTTGTTTTATGTGTTGGGACAGACCTGTGGCCAGCGGCCTGCGGACTTGGCTCTGCTTTCAATCTCCCGGATTGTATTCTTCCTGGAGTCGGGGTCCTTTCTGGACACCAGCACAGGCTGAAGACAGCGCACGAACCCTGACCACGGGCCAAAACACAAACATTAATGCAGACTCCTAAATAATCAGGATTTGTCACATTGTTTACTTTCACTTTAAATCGGCAAGCCTTGGTTCATTTGCACGTCTTTCTTTTTCAAGTAAGTTGGGGAGAGTCAATTAGGTTGATATTAACTTATGATAGCACTATTATACGACAGTTGAATAACACACGCTTCGTGGTGTCACATTTGCAAAGAAAAAATGGATCCCACGGTATACCCGAGTACATTTCTTCATGTTAGTTATGATGAAATATGGACGTTTATAGGACTAAGATTCCTGTATTTAAGATCAATGCGCATAAAAGTGTTTGCCCCCTATGCAGAACATGAGCAACAATCTTCACACTTTGGTATACTGTCAACAGCACACACACACACACAAACCAGAAAGCCCACAAACACATCCTGCCTTTCCTGTATGGAGACCACAGCTAAGCAAACCCAAAAATATCTCACGGCCAAAGATGGGCGTTTCAAGGTTCTCGACGCGCGAGACGGTGGAGGGGAGGCCCGCAACGAGGCACACGATCCCATCGAAAAAGGTGGAGTGCGGCGCCACGGCCAGGATGGGGGCCTCGGTGCTGTCGGCTTGCTTGCCCTTGACCACCACCCTGAAGCCCATGCAGAAGTAGTACGTCCTCCCCAGAGCCGCCATCACTTTCCGACACATGAGCCTGGAAACAACCACAAGGTTCTCGATTATTCAAGTTGAAAGGGATTTCTTTGGAAAAATGGTAATGTGTATTTAAATTCGCACTAATGCGTGTCACACTAGCATTGTCATGGTGAAATTTCTCTTATTTCCCTATCATCACCTTCATGTTGCAAGCGGGAAAATGTCAGTGTTTTTTTTTTTTCTTTTCACAAATGGACTCGGCAGCAAGTGTTTCAAAAACAGGAAGAATTACATCATTTTGAGCTTTTCTTGAATTTCACAACCACCGGTCACTTCCTCATTATCCAAAAAGGAGGAATCGCCTGATCGCAATCGATTGAGAAAAAAAAAAGTGAGAAAAATGACGTGGACCTTTTTTTAAAACATTCTTCCGCGGTATGTTCAGCTCTGAACTATTTACAGATGCTTTGTTTTTTCTGCTCAATGGGGCTTTGAGTTTTGAGCGTAGAGAGCTTCCCACGCAAACACAAAGTGTCGGCGTTCATATGGTGCAGATATTGTCTCCTTGAATAAGCAGTAGGCGAAAAATAAACTAAAAACACAGGCTGCCTCTTTAGATTCACTGGCAAGATCGTACTATTACATTAATAACTAGCAGTCAGTTCAGTTGAATAAATACTACTTGAAATACTTGACTATTTAATAATGTTGTCCTTTCATTGTAGCCCAACCAAAGCTTTACATATTTCCCCTCTGTGAGAATCTCTCCGAGCCTTTAGAAGCATAAGAGCCTTTTCACAGAATAGGTGGGTGAGAGAGATAAGCTTCTCCCGTGTTACTGCACCCACACCATATTTGGTCCTAATCGTTTAAAAAGCTGTGGCCTAGGGTCACCACAATGTTCCTGTAAGCTGTGGCACTGCTCACTGTGTGTGTATGGCAGCTGCTATAAGCGCAACGTTCTAAATGCTGCACTCTGTCTGCACACACACACACACAGATGGCATGTTGGTTGTTATCTATGAACAGATCAATCACTTGCTCATTTTTTATATATATATATATATGAAGCCCACCGATACCACTGACTCAGACTTCTGAGAACCGAGCTAAGCGTAATGCTTGTGGTGCCGATATGATCTGAGGACCAACATGATTTGGTAGTAATTCAAGCTGCTGCACACGATAAAGCCACGTCAGGAACTATTATTTTGAGAATATACTGTTGTCTCTGTGTTCTTTTCCTGTCCAGTTTGAAACGCAGGAAATGCATTGCTTCTGATACTTCTTCTTGCTTTAGTTCTATCTAAGATCTAAGCAAGGCACTCATCAACACATGAAATATCTTGGCAGCCCAAAGGATCCTACAAGGGTGAGGTGTGTGTGTGTGTGTGCGTGTGTGTGTGTGTGTGTGTGTGTGTTCGCTCCGTGCTGCAGCCAGATGGTTGTTTGCACCCTGGTTACCTTCTCCAGCCTGTCATCGGCTCCACTGCTCCCTTCATAGGGTGGTTGAGGGTTATTAGGACGGCCACAGGCCATGTCACCATCAGAACCAGGGACACGAGGACAGCGCGAACGGGCACCAGGATGAGACCCACGAGGACACACTGCATGGAGACGGGACAAACACACAAACATCGTACATTGCAGATACCATTTAAGGGCGTACTGCAGCCAGGGTTCTTTGCAGGGCAGGCTGTTGACATTTTTTTTTTTTCAAAGCAAACATGCACGAGTGTGGAAATCCTCATCACTGGACTGCGTTTCTAGAAAGCGCACAACGGCTCTCATTGTCAGTGCCCCACAAGCAGATTGCCAAAGCCTTGTTGGAGAAGATTACAGGCCCTGGTTACGGTGCCGCCTCTGTGCGCGCGTGTGTGTGTGTGTGTGTAATCTCACACATTAGATGTGTGTGTGTGTGTGTGTGAATGTGAGCCATTTTAGCAATCCCGATGACACTATTGTAATAAAAACAACTGCCTTGTCTTGTCCGTAGAGCCAGGAACGCCATACTCACTTTTATTATAGCCGCTTTGGTCAGACGGGTGTCTTGGACGAACGGGTTGATGACCGCGGGCAGGAGCAGAGATTGCTGCCTCGGCAAAGCGAACACGCGCTGCGGCGGCATCGCGGCGCCGGACGGACGGACGGACGGACGGAGACACCGGGGGGAGGGAGGGGGGGAACGGACGGACGGACGGATAAAAGTCGACGCGGCGTTATGTTATCATTGCGCGGCGGCTCTCCCGTGTGCACCACCTGCGTCGGACGAGCGTTACCGGCGCTACGGCGAATCCCAGCGTGCACCCAGTGCGGAACCACGGGAACGCGTCTAGGCTCCGCCCCCAACGTGGCCGCAGCCGGGGTCTGAGTCCTCCTGTGTGTGTGTGTGTGTGTGTGAGTGTGCACGAGGTGTTTTTTGTTTAGAATGATTATAAACCATTCCTACAATATGGGAACCTCTATTATAAGCGTTTTCAGGACCGATATTTTTAACCAATAACAAAATGTGTATGAAAGCAAGACGCCAGAGTGGCGCTGTCGGTGCACGCGCACGTTTGCTTTGTGCACACGCCACAGTAGGAAACCTGTGTGTTAGCTGTATTTTGTGCAGATGTGTTGAGCTACACTGGAAGTATTGCACATAAGGGGGGTAAGTAAACGAATCCAAGGGAGACATGTGACGTATTCATATATTTGTTTTCAAGCTTTCATATTTGTCCATGAGATGGCGCAATATAATAAACAACTGAGCAGTGGTAAGTAGGTTAATAACTAAAGTAGCCCTGCTGTATATTAAGGGCCATTTAAAGTACCTTTTTCTTCATATTACTATTTCATACTGGTACTGTAAACATACTGCACACTTTTTACCAAATAATAGCATAGCTTACATTTCATCCCACTAATGTTACATTTCTTTTACAGAAATTCTAGTCACTTTACATTCACATTTCCCATATAATCACTTCATATCATAAAGCTATTATCAAATATCATGCAACGTTTGGAGAAAAAGTAGTACAACTTAAAATGGGTTTATCTGAATTATTTGGAGACTTGTTTGTGAGTTCACACTCTTAATGCTGAAAGCCCATAATGGCGTCAATCGTCCCCTTTAATTCCTTTGTTTATCACTGATCCACATTATATTGACCATCTTTATTGATGACAGTAACAAAGTGCACAAGCATTAAAAACAACACAAACACTGACTGCATTGTTAAAACCCAAGATAGAAAAAAAAGAATACATATACTGTATACGAAAATTAAAAAAATACTACTGCGGTACTCTTGACATGATTCCATCATGTGACAAATCAATAAAGCCTCTGGAGGCAGCCTGTGCCTTTAATCCCACTGTACCATTAGTGAAGAGAATGCAACACAAAGTTCCCATGACACTAATTTGGTCTCCATATTAAGCAGTCCCTTTATATATCTTATGCAAAGTGCTAATCAAATGAAGAATAATGAGTGCCTGCAAAAGCTACGGTGTAACATTCAGAGAATACTAAGTAGTCAGACATAGATACATGGAATATAAAAGGTGTGTGTGTGTATATATATATATATATATATATATATACATTATACTGTATGAAGATAGGACTATAATCAAAAAGCAATCTCTAAAGCACCATTTTCGGTCAAACACATCGTGCAAATTGATATTGTCAAATGTATTGCACAACAATGAAAATTAAAAGTGATTTACTAAACTGCACTTATACACTGGACATAGAAGTAATTCCAAGTCAACACGAATACTTCACACGGTGTAAAACAGCCGTTCAGAATCCAATTTGCATAAAATGGCAATATCACATCGCCCAGTATAGCCCTGCGTTCAATGCAGTGTTGACATACCTGATGTCTGAGTTAAAAGCGATACGTGTTGAAATAAATTTGCCTCAACACAATAAATGAAATGTCACTATCCCATAGTAATATAGCAAAATATCCAGTTCATATGTTGAGCCTGGGAAGGAAGTCCCAAGGTGCCTCACTACAAAGCTGGAGGCTGGTTATACAGTCTGGAAGGGACATGTCTCCCTGACAGGATAAAAGCTTACAACAGTGTGCACTGCGGCACCCTCGGCTTGTGCGCGGTACTATGGCCACGTCCTCGTGAGGTCAGATATCAGAACGGGAATTGGCCAGACGCGAGAGGTTTTCCAAAAAAGCTCAACAACCGAGCCAGTCCTTTTTGATTTCACCCAACTTGACGATCTTCAAGCTGCTGTCTTCCAGTTTGAAATAGTGGTTGTCTTTGAAGAAGTAGCTGTAATCTGTAAGAGGTGGGGAAAAAAATGCACACAATGTTAATTACTGAGGTTAGCATTGGCTTTTTTATATTGCTTGTATAATAATAAAAATGAAATAAGGGAAAACTTTTACAGTAAATGAATCTAAATTGGATCAAAGCAGATCAATCAAAGTAACGAGTATTAGAACATCATCAAATCAGGCTCTGCTGAGGCCGATGTTAAGTTTATTTCGCTCTGAATGATGCTAATCAGCAAGCACACAGGCACCTCTGTAGAGGGGCACAGACTTTCTTTGTATAAAGATGTTTGCCCACTGTGTGGAGAAGGGGGCGAAGTGATGCCTACAGCAATGTGTGAATGTTAGTAGAGCAGTGATGGAAAAATCCCTGGCAACTTGCCATGAACACAAATCTGCAAACCATCTCTAATCCTGAAGGACACGCGGCTGACAATCACAGTCTCGCGGGAAGTTTACCGGCGGAGTCGTGAAAAAAACCATCTCACCACCATATAGTCCTCTCACCTTCGTTGCAATGACCTAAAGTAGGCCTAACATCAGGCCACAGATGACACCCTAACTTCAGAGCTACTCTCATTGGGCCCATTGCACCTCCTCATTATCAGTCGATTCCCCAAAACGGTTCATTTCTGGCTAGATGGCGTCATTGCTTGCCGGGTTGTGGAATATGAGGCGTTTTATTGCAGGAGGCAGAGTGCTAACTGGATATGGCTCCTTTTTACTGTAGCTACAAGAGATGCCTGCCCAAACACTGTAAGCTAGCACACAAAGCACCCCTTCTAATCCAGACATTATCGATGGAACACAACCACCACAAAATCCCCCTTTCCCTTAAGTCTTTTTAAAGACTCAAGGAAAATGTAAGTTCATGTTACCTCTGGCGTTTTAGAAGAGAGTGGGTATTGCTGGTTTACTTTTTTACAGTTTTACATTTGGTGGAAAACTGATCTCACTATTTATAACTGTTGGATTTACAGACTACTATGGCACACAGAGGATTAAGACACTTTTCTCATCCATTATGGGGTTGTTTTTTACTGCAATGCCTCATCGACCATTGGATGGGTTTCGAATCAGCACATACGTGCTTTTGGGATGAATCCTAATAATTAAAGGTATTGTATATCCTTTCATCTAATGTCACCATGTGGTTTCCATTAGCTGTTAAGCACTAATTGATCTCCTGCTCAGAACGAACTGCATTAACTTCAACAACGTCTTTTATTTTATTTACATTTATTCTAATTATCTGCTAAACTAAGATGGTGACCTGCTAAATATCAGCATGTAAGGATTTTAATTGTGATTATGTTAGCATGTGGCTATAAGCACCATTGTAGAGCCTACACTAATGTTCCTGCCTATAATCATACAGAGCCTCTCAGTTAATAATTTATGTGAAAAAAAATAATAATCATTTTTTTACCAATGCCATTGAGACTGAAGGAAGCGTCTATGCCATCTGGGATGCCATTCCAGGAATCTGCAATAAGTTTGGGGAAGCCAGGGTCCATCTTCTTCTTATCTTCATCGTATCTAAACACACAATAAAAGGGCATTGAAACAGTATAATCCTTTTATGACTGCTTCACAATCCCATACACCCACAGATCCAAACCACTCATAGCTTTCTATAAAAAAGTGCAAGGGCCATCAAAGCTCAGTGCAGTTTAGGTCACACTAAACATTAACTAGACCCAGACCTGTCCTGGCATTGCTACAGGACGCGTTGACAACAACAGCTCAAACTAAGGTGTGACAGACTTATGCTCACAAGTGGTTAGCATGAGCTTTGCCCCCCCCCCCCCCCCCCCCGTCCCCCCCCTTACCTCCAGAATTTGTCGCCAGCAAAGAAGTAGGTCTTCCTGTTCTTCCTAAAGTTGAAGGCTGCGTCGATTTGCTGCACATCAGAGGGGAGTTCCAGGCTGGACAGCCTCCTGGGGTAGCCTTTCTCCAACACATCTGCTTTGTAGACCCACATCTCGTTGCCTGGACGGGAAAAGTTAGTATGTATAACAATGAAGGGTATCGGTGTCCCCCATAGGAAAAAACAGTCCTCCTTTTCATCACATTTATGTAACTTGCATCAGTATTCAAGAAGGTTGTCATATTAGTCAAATGCAAAAGAAGAATATACTAAACCACTAATAACTATGATGGAGTATGTGAAATGTCCCAAGAGTGCAGACCGCACACAAGAGCGCCCAGCCGACATTCCTGCTTTTTCTAATGTTTCAGTTTGTAGAAACGCCACCCTGAAGTGAATCCAAATGAAAGCGGAACTGCCTGTTTCTCCGATCACCGTAGACTCTCGTAGAGGGACATGGAGGATGTGACCAGGGGGACCAGTTCATGCGATATGATATTAATATTCAGAAAATCAGACCTTTCTCCACAGTTTTTTTTTCTCCAGCATTACCTGAGAAGAAGACAGATGTTTCCTCCACTGGGTTTTCATAGGCAGCATCTATCTTGGTGGGTAGGTCTGGCCAGTAGGTGGCTACCAGCATGGGGCCGTTGGGCTTGCTTCGGAAGTTGACTGACCTGAACAGGAACCTGGCAGAAAGAGAATGACTGTGTGAATGAGGTAGATGAGCCGACGGAGCAAACCTTCAGAGGGGTCTGATGAAAGGGAGGTGGGCAAAGTGTGTGTGTGTGTGTGTGTGTCTATGCGTGCGTATATTTGTGTACCGCGTAAGAGGAGGTTTTAGTGCAAGTGCTTAACCCGGCCGAGCCACAATGGCCTGATTCATGAGCATCTGGTTCTTGTTATAACGAAGGCTGCAGACGCCAGCGGAACAAGACCTATCTTGCCCGGATTTCCAATACACAGCTGCACAATAACGGCAGCTTACCAAACTCTTTTCCACTGACCTATTTTTTAAGAAGAAAAAGGTTTGCCAAATGCAAAATAAATGGCAAAGGGGATAGAATAAAACTTACTGAACATACAGACATATCTAAAGTTGTATTTACATTTTGTCAGGATCATAGAAGAGACATATTCAATCTGAACCAACCATCTAATTGCATTATTTTAGCAATGTTCTTGTGGTTCAATTTGTCAGGTTGATGCAGTAGACCAGCAATATCCAGAGGGCTTTTCTGTCTTTTCTTCCTGTCTCTATTTAATTAAAAAGCAGAATAAATAAATAAATGATCCGCCTGGTGGCTGTTTTAGGGGACAGATTAACACGATTTAGTCATATAGTATACATAGTGCTGTGCTCCACATAACTGATTTTCCCAAACCATTGCTCAAAAACCAACTTTGCATTTCAAGTTATCTAATTGTGTGGTTTGCACTGTACAGAGATACTTAAGTTACGTCTTTTGACAAATACCCCCTAAAAGAGTTTTAAACCAAACTTGCTAACCATTAGTATCACTAGGGTAATAAAATCTGAAGGATTACAATTGCAAGTAAATACTGTACATTCCTAATAGCTTATGGTGACTACATGCTAGGATACATGTGCATAAATAAGTTGCTACAGATTCAGTAAGTTGGCTTAACTGTTTCTATGAGACATGCTTTATAACTACCTTCTCCTTAAGCCTCCAGACAGACACTATGCTGAGCTCAGGGGAGCCGTAAGTGTTACTCACTGCATCATTTCAAGATGTGTCCGACATCATAACAATGTTGAGTCAGGAGAAAAAAGGGGTTCATACTTTTATAATGTAGGGAGGATAATGAGTGTTAGCTCTGGGAACCCAGAAGGAAGTGCTTTTACTCTAAAGCTATAAAACGTGGCTTGTACCAGATCTCTACAGCCCACAAACCTGACATGGCCTTCAGGCAACTAATTAACACCCTGTGAAGGTCAGAGCAACACACCTTCCTGAAACTTATCTCAATCTCCAGGAAGATGTAATGTATCTTACTGAGGTTCCCATCTGTTCCCTGAGATCACTCTGTTCTAAAATTCTACTCTTCCGGATTCAAATGTCAGATCAAGAATTGACTGAAAGCAGCACACAAAGCCTTGTATGGTCACGCAAGCAAGCTGTCAGATATGGTGATCCGCTGAACATGGCCAAACATGAGGCTAAATGGCCTCCCAATGTCAATGCGGTCTCTAATTAGTCAACTAAATTTAGGTAAATGCAATTTGCTTGTATGAAACATTGTAATTCTAGACATTTTTCCATCGCAGTGTTGCAAAGTTATTCAGTTTTAAAACAGGACTTGTGAGCAGAATCATGGCAAGGTTCTCACCGAGGAAAACCATGTTAGCTGAAAGACTCTTTGGTAAGAAGGAATGCAGGCCTGTTTGCTTTGGACGCATTTATGGCCACGACAGGTATACAGCTCTGTTACCCATAAAATTCAAAGGCTTCAATGTAATAGCGCAGCTAGAGGCATTGAGATATCATAACTAACAAGGACGCTGTTTGTGTTTTCCACCCGGTTGTTTTCTACCACGTTATTGCGTTTGTTCTCAGTGACTCCCGAGAGAAGTATTCTGTAACAAACTTCAGCTGTTGTAATGAAAATGTTCACCTTCCCATGGGAACATACACTGACTCATAAAGACTGTTGACGAAACCAAAGCACTTCTTGAAACTCGCTTCTACACACGGTCAGCCAGTAGACACAGTTGAGCCGACAAGACTTTGCGTTCACTGGCGCCAGTGGGGAGGGTGCAGTGTGGACTGTGTTTATGACTGATGAGTATTTTGGTTCTCTCTGCATGACTGAAGGAATAGTGTATTTCTTTCCTCACACTAATTGTGCCTTCATTAAAAAAAAAAACCTACGATTGCAATAATGAACAAGAAACCTCATGTTAAATTGCCTATGAAGTCAGAAGTAGGCTATTGGGGGGATGGACTTTGGTATTTGTTGCAAGTTTTTGCATATATGACTCAGAAAGCTAATGAAAATATATCAGCTAACATATTCAAACAACGTGGTCGGGAACTTGATTTGGATTGGTTTTGGATGATTAGTTGACCCTTCATTTGCATATGACGGTCCCAAACTCCACAAATGGGAATCAAAGCTGGTTAACTGTTGGACCTCGGTCACAGCAGGTCAAAGGTTGCCTACAATTGACCAGTTTGCGTTTGAGGGCGGGACTTTGCAAAGGTTTCATTGTCAGTGCTCTCGTATCATTTGCAGTTAATGAAGCATAAACATATTTGCTGAAGACATGTTTAGGTCAAACGATATTGGGACTCCTTGTTTCTTTGTATTCAATTACCTGTCCTTGAAGAAGAATGTCTCTCCCCTAATCTGCGCTACAGCATCAAACACAACTGTGTCTTTACAGATGTCCATTGGAGTAACCGGACCCTGGGTGGGAGGGTAGGGTTTGTCCGTTGGCACACCTGTTCATAAGACATTTTACAGAATATTTAATGATTTAGAAAGAGATAACACGCTCGCAGTACATTAATCTGTTCATGTTTATGGTACAAATATATGCTTGGTCTAGTGTTAGGATTGATCCCGTTCGACGTGACAATTCATCTCACCGTAGAGCTCCTGGATGCCTTTGATGTCATCATTTGGAAGCCTAAAGTCTTTAGTGAAAGTGTAAATGGGGGCCATCAATGCTCCAGGGTCCTCAGAGTGCTCCAAGCCAAGGGCATGACCAAACTCATGGGCTGCCACCAGGAACAAACTGTAACCTGGAAACGTGCAGCACAATGAAGAAAATGAATTGCAAACTCTGAATATTACTTTAAAAAAATACGAATGATCATATGGATAGGTCTACCAAGTGGTAACTACTGTATACCAGCTGTAGCCTGTGGGACACATGAATGAGACATGATGATTGAATAACAACAAACCTGCCTTTAACCTTTTTATTTTCATGTTTATTGTGTTTGCAAGTAACACAATGACTAATGCATACAAAAGAACTGCCCACAAATACTATTCATACCTTGGTCTGGACAGAAACCCCATTTGGTGTCATCGTCATAGCTCTTGGTGGTAGCGCACCACATCTTGCCATCGCTGCGTCCAGATGTGGTACAGGCCTCGTAGGTGTCCCCCAAGAAGGTGAAGGGGAAAACACAGGGGCTTCCCTGTGCATTTCCTCCCACAGTCGACATGGCTAGAGGGAGAAACACAAGTGTACTGAAGAAGAAGCATGTGCAATAAACTTTGTGTGCCAGAATGTTTCCTCAGAACAGATTGTGTTGTATTGTGAAGTCAAAACACAGATGATGTTGAAAACAGCATCAAGAAAGCACTGGCAGAACACACACAACATAAATAACTAATCCAAAAGGGGCACTGAACCAAAAAACACTCGCCCGGATTGATTTTCTTTCAAAGAGAGATCATTTTCCATCTGGCAGACTTGCTGAGACAATGTTTTTGTTCAAATATATATATATATATATATATATAATATATATACACTCACCGGCCACTTTATTAGGTACACCTGTCCAACTGCTCGTTAACACTTAATTTCTAAGCAGCCAATCACATGGCGGCAACTCAGTGCATTTAGGCATGTAGACATTGTCAAGACAATCTCCTGCAGTTCAAACCGAGCATCAGTATGGGGAAGAAAGGTGATTTGAGTGACTTTGAACGTGGCATGATTGTTGGTGCCAGAAGGGCTGGTCTGAGTATTTCAGAAACTGCTAATCTACTGGGATTTTCACGCACAACCATCTCTAGGGTTTACAGAGAATGGTCCGAAAAAGAAAAAACATCCAGTGAGCGGCAGTTCTGTGGGCGGAAATGCCTTGTTGATGCCAGAGGTCAGAGGAGAATGGCCAGACTGGTTCGAGCTGATAGAAGGGCAACAGTGACTCAAATAACCACCCGTTACAACCAAGGTGGGCATAAGAGCATCTCTGAACGCACAGTACGTCGAACTTTGAGGCAGATGGGCTACAGCAGCAGAAGACCACACCGGGTGCCACTCCTTTCAGCTAAGAACAGGAAACTGAGGCTACAATTTGCACAAGCTCATCGAAATTGGACAATAGAAGATTGGAAAAACGTTGCCTGGTCTGATGAGTCTCGATTTCTGCTGCGACATTCGGATGGTAGGGTCAGAATTTGGCGTCTACAACATGAAAGCATGGATCCATCCTGCCTTGTATCAACGGTTCAGGCTGGTGGTGGTGGTGTCGTGGTGTGGGGAATATTTTCTTGGCACTCTTTGGGCCCCTTGGTACCAATTGAGCATCGTTGCAACGCCACAGCCTACCTGAGTATTGTTGCTGACCATGTCCATCCCTTTATGACCACAATGTACCCAACTTCTGATGGCTACTTTCAGCAGGATAATGCGCCATGTCATAAAGCTGGAATCATCTCAGACTGGTTTCTTGAACATGACAATGAGTTCGCTGTACTCAAATGGCCTCCACAATCACCAGATCTCAATCCAATAGAGCATCTTTGGGATGTGGTGGAACGGGAGATTCGCATCATGGATGTGCAGCCGACAAATCTGCGGCAGCTGTGTGATGCCATCATGTCAATATGGACCAAACTCCATGAGGAATGCTTCCAGCACCTTGTTGAATCTATGCCACGAAGAATTGAGGCAGTTCTAAAGGCAAAAGGGGGTCCAACCCGTTACTAGCATGGGGTACCTAATAAAGTGGCCGGTGAGTGTATATATATATATATAATTTCTTATTTAGCACAACCTATCGCACAAGGCTTTAAAACTAAGCTACTTTCCTTATCAATTAGAACCAGATGAAGGCTCCAGTGGTCTATCTCCCTCCCCTGCTACACTACCTCGACCATAAAACCAGTCCCACTGACAGAATGGAAAATAAGCTTTGCCATTGCATATTAAAATACTTTCACAGTCATTCAGCGGACCACAAGCAAGACCGAAAACCAAAAACCCCAGCCGGAGCATTCCTGCAGACCAATGGGCACCCATCACTACACATCAAAATAATCACAGCCAGTAAAGCACACTGTAGGCATCTAAGCAAGCCTTTTAATAAGCCCAATAACCCATTTCCATGAGAATAACGGGAATTTATGGAAATATATGGGACATAAATGGAATACAATGGATTTATAGGGGTTTGCTTTTCAGCCTGTATTTACCATGTGGATCTAAACACATTTTGATACATCATACGCAAACACGATGTCTCATTTTCGTAATTAATTGATTAATTCATTTGTATATGATATATGGGGGAAGGTAGCCTACTTTTGAAATCCAAGCTAAAAAAGCGAGCAAATTTTAATTACAATAAAGAAGGAATGGAAATAGATTATCTAAAACTCTCAATCCAGCTACTTGGTAAAAGCAACACTTTCCTTTTGAAATATCATTTAATATAACACAATCCAGGAAAGCGTGTACCATTACTACTTTAGCTCAGAAAGTTGGCAGTTGTGTTGGCTACCCATATGATTGAAGAATACACCATGTACCCTGATGCTATTTAATGGGATATTGCAAATTCCAATAGAGTTGTTTTCTCTGCGTGTGCATTTAACAATTCTAATAAATGGCCATAACAAATCATGCCGTAAGAACTGTTGGTGGGAAATAATTTTGCTATTCAAGGGTACGATACATTTACATTGAAATATATATTATTTTACTATTGCTATTTTGCATTACATTGGATCAGCCCAACAGGCAGCAGATCGCACCACCTACCGGTTTCGGGGCAGAATCCATAGGTTTTGTCCTGGTCGTAGTTCTCACTGGTGGCACACCAGCGGTACCCATCGTCTCTGCCCTGAGTGGTGCATGCGTCGTACGTCTCTCCCTGAAAGGTGAAGGGGAATTTGCATGCGGCGCCTCCTGCGTTTCCAGCAATGGTGAATAGTACTGTAAAGAAAGAAGAGAAAAAAAATACATAGAGGTGTTATAGTGAAACTTTTCCATGTCTTGGATGCTTATGAAGAGCAATATACAATTCCTACATGGTCATTTGAAGCAACTAAGATCCTTTGATGACTGCGTGATGATGAGAGAGAGGAGAAATCTGAACAAAGAAAAAAGGGGGGAGCGGAACTTTTTTTTCTGTGCATCAATACAAAAGCTTAACAACACGGTACAAACAGGCTTCTCTCGTGTTCTTCTATGAAAACAACTTAGTACATGTGTACTCTGGCACCTAGATGTAATGGGCATGTGTTCACGTTAGCAGCATGGACAGCAATACAACACAGATAAACAAAATGTTTGACAAAGCCCAGCGTTCTAAAGTGGGACAGAGACTTGGAAAAAATATATTCCATAATCCACTCCAAACAGCAAACAACACTTTCCTGGCAAACTGTTTAACCTACTTTCCCCGCTGTCAGCAATCAGCAGAAGAGCTTTGAATATCGCAAAACAATCTGATGAAGTACTACTTTGCTAGTAAAAAAAAAACACTGGTCCAATTCCAGGCGCAATTAGGACATGACCGCCATGCAGCTGAGGTCACGCGGAGCCACACAAGTCATTGTTACATAGTGTTGTTGCATAAAAATATAACAAAAGAACACCACAGGTCCAACTTACATTCATGGGGGCAGAAACCATATTTGCCGTCTTCGTCGAAGTTGTAGCTCGTGGAGCACCACAGGAAGCCGTCGTCCCGGCCCTGAGGTGTACAGCTGTTGTACTCCTTGCCCTCGAACAAGAAGGGGAATTTACAGAACTCCCCATCAGCGTTGCCGTACTTCACCTTCACCACTGTTTAGAAGATTTGGGAGCAAGCATCAACACCATAACGCTTTCTATTACTTTTATATAACCGTCATCCATTTTCCCAAACCGAGCCTAAAGGCGACATGATGTTCGACACAATACGCTGCGTCTCTGAAGGAAACTGCAATGTTGTAGAGGCTACTTAAACTATGGGACATCATTTAAAAGAAGGCTCTCAAAAAGAATACATATAATGAAAACTGACTATTCACTGTAGTAAATGGGATACAACTTCGACAGGCTGTGTATTATTTTAAAAAAATCATTCTAGCTGTTGTTAGACTTATTTGTGTCATGAGACAAGCAAACAATTGTTTATAGATACTTGTGCTCAAATTACGAATTCAGAAAAGAAGATTCGGAATAATGGGAAATACATTAAACTATCTGGGTCACTGCGAGCAAATGCAAAATGCCTGCAAGAGAGATTTCTTTTTCTTCTATTGAGCTTCCAGATGGCTGAGATTTGTCACATCCAGTGCCAGAAAGTTCAGACAAAGTTAATAAAATCCAAACAAAGTAGTTGAAAGTTAAAAGTGTTATCAGTGTCACACACACCTATTTCACACTCGTTGTGTCTTTAGACAAATTGGTACACATTTTCATGAGATTACGCCACGATTCCAAAAACGGTTGCGGTGTTGCTATTGCAACACGCTTGGGTGTTTCCAAACAGCGTTTCCCAGTTACCTTGGCCATCTCCCAGCGTCCACTGCTCATCATCATCAAAGTGGGAGTCTCCCCCGATCCCGGGCCCTGGAGCAAAGGCGTGAGCCAGGAGGCCATCTTTGCCATCGAAGGGGTAACCGTCTCCGTGCTCTGTCGATTGCATCATTCCAACATCAGCATCGATAATGTGACATTTGCTTGGTTTCACGTCATCTCGGGTTGCCATGTTTTCTTGTTCCACTACTATCGTAGTATAGCTCCTGGCATCGACAGAAGCTATTACAACAAGCTATTGTGCCTTAGCATGTAAAACGGCTGCCTTAGTCAGACTGACCTGTGTGAAGAAGTGTTAGTTACGGTGATACCATGTTTTCAACTGTTTGCTTACTTGGGTTGTGACCGAACATGATCTGTATAGATCCTCTTTGAGGGGGAAGGAAACTTCACAACTTGCTTATTAAAGCGCTTTGATTTTGAAGTTGTTACCGCTCCTGTTCTACATTCCAGCCCAATGTCGCAAGACAAGAGTTTAACGCAATGCTGACAAGTGGGAAAGTTGCAGTCAGCAGGGATTTTGATGTCAAAGGAAGAGATTTACTATAAAATGAAGGTATTTATTATAAGTCTGAGGGGTGTCACTGATTGTAGGGCCCTATGATGCACAGATAACCTGATGGTAGTTCAGCTGAGTAAAGTACAGTGTGTTGTACGCCTACGTGCTTGTTTAAATACATGCCGTACCGTTGCGGCCAAAATTAATCATGATGTCGGCCTCTCCATCCATGATGCGGGTGATTGTGAGTGGCGTGACGTCGCTCCATACTTTGAAGGCTCTGAAGAAGGCATCGTTGATGACTTCCTCATCCAGGTCGGGGGTATACCCGAGGATTCTACGGAGTTAGCAGAGGGTCACATTCAAATAACAAGATAAAAGAAGTCAAATAAACACAAAATATCACGTGAAAAAACGCGGTGTGTGTCTTTGTGAGCGGCATGTCTTTTACAGCCTGCAGAAATCATAAGATCTATCTTCTCAACTTCAGATTACGGGCTGACAGTCTATGATGATGCTTCCTGAAACTGTGTCCGGCTACAAACCCGGTGCGTCTGCACAGTCCTTTCTCAAAGGCAGCCTAAGATCTCAGATCTTGCTGTTGTCCTTGGCTCTAGGTTCTCCGTACAAACACGCAGGCAGACGGGCTGCAATGATCAGGGCCCACGAGAAAAAAATAAACGGTTTTCCACATTGTTGTAAACCTCAAACAGAACAAAAACAAAAGACCTCACACACACACACACACTGTGTAGGAATGCTGGTTCAAGCGAGACGCAAGATGCAAGCGCACAGCGACCGTGTGGATGGGGGTTGGGTGGACTGCGGGTTGAGGGGAGGGTGAGGTGGGAGGCGGGAGGAGGGCGGGGCCAAGCTGTGGTACATTTTGCAAAGCAAACAGACTCTGGCTTTGTACTTTTGTGCACTCATCAAAAGCTGCTTTGGGATTTACATTTAAACCTTAGTGTTATGGAGGGACTCCAATAAGTAGTTCATGTTGTTTTTATGGGCTGCAGCTGGCTGGAGTCAAATCATTTTACCTCTCTGTGGTCTGCAAGCTTTAGGCGAAGCTGCCTTGATGTCATTACTTGACTATTACTATTTCAGGTTCAGAATGAAGTGGGAGTTACTTCCATTATAAAATACCCCATGCAGGACACAGTTTAGCACCTAAAGGGCAGGATAATTCAATGCTTGTTTAGTAAATCTTTAGGTAAAGTTAATTCCCTGACCTGTATGTGATGTCTTTCTTCTGCCAGATGGGTTTCCTGTGGAAGAATTTGTAATTGGCCACATCTGGGACGCCACAGCGGGGCTTTTTCATGATTTCCACAGTTTGGGCATCAATCTCTCCAGTTTCTTGCAGAGAGAAGAACTTTTGCATTTTCTTCAAGGTGTCCTTGAGCACCATAAGGTTACATCTGTCTTCCGGGCATCCATAAAACTTATTCAGATAGTGCTTGGGGAGAAAAAGAGAAATTGAAATTAATGCAATTAACTGACCACAGACTATTCCCCAACAGAAGTACAATTCTTGTACTTCAGGAGTAAACACTGTTACTTCACAGCTGACTGTGTTTAAGAAAACCACAAATAAACTTACCAGAGCAACTTCTTTGTCTGTTTGTGGAGAATCGTCTCCGGGAAACTGATGGACGACGGGGGCAGCATTGGCTTGAAAGGCAATGAACTGCACCACAAACAGTTTGAAAACAATCCGACGACAGCTAAATACCGTCGGAGAGGCCATTTCCTCCGAGTTTACCGATGTCTAGAGTTTGGTGAATGCTGTTGGTCCTGAGCTGCACTTCTCTTCCCCCCTCGGCTTGTGTTGCTTCTGCAGCTCTGCAGGATTTTCTTTTCTCCTCAACGGGACATCCTGCAACTCGGCTCTATGAACTTTCTCAGTTCTGCTTACACACGCACTTTTTTTCCCCCCACAGCTTTCTGCGCAGTCTCCAGGCCGAGAAAAAGGGGGCTGCGGAGGGATGCACGGGCTAACACAGGGAGGGTTTGGTGATTACTCATGTTGACTTCTCAGTCCGCCCTGATTTTACAGCCGTCTAACAGGCAGTAGAGACTGGTGGAAAATGTTCCAGGTAGGGCAATCGAATCCATTTCAGCAAACATCCCGTTGATTTAATGCAAAACAATTAAGGTATGGAAAACACAGTACTACTTTGCAGTTAAATATTTATTTATTTTTTATGCCAACATGAAGACAAACAGTAAAAACACTTTGGCCATCTTATTTTCTTCACCCCTGAAGGAAATTCAGTATAATTTGATACATATATATATATATATATATACAATATAGTCATATGATGTCAGTATGATATAATATGTAGACCGTGATAGAATTTGTGCTCTTTGCTTCCTCCAAAATGTCAGAACGTGGAAGCTTGGGGAAAACCCAGTGTGTCTCCAGACTAAGTCTGTTTAAGGACACTAATTGGTTAAATTGTATGTCACACATTTTTTCAGTGCTTTTTAGACCCGCCTTCTGAGGGCAAACTTGACGTTGCCCCATAGCGCAGCTAAAACGTGCATGAAGACAGGATATGCATGACAATGACAATTTAATTTAATAATAACTTCACTTTCTATTTTTTCTATTTTTCTGAAAGAGGGGTGATGCCCCATCATGTAAATCCTGATCAGGTCCGATCATCATCCCTTATGCCACTTGTATCAGGACCACATAAACTCGTTCAGGTTAATGCAATTTTAGGAGCCAGTGATTTAATGTCAACCACCCTGTGAATACATTACGAGTGTGGTTCATGATGGGAATATGTACATATGTGAATATGTGCCTCAGCAGTTAACTATTAAACAATTTTTTTCATTGCTTTATTCAGTCAAAACGGATATATCTCTTTTTCTCGCTGTGGATTGAATTGTCTACATTTTGTAAATATGGCACCACTTACTTTGTCAGAGACAGACTGTAGACAGGCAAGACATAATTTAAAGTGTTATATTGACCTCTGGTGGCGGGATGTGAAAACTCACCTCGGTATCAGTTTAAAAAAAACACTTTTCCCTCTTATGTAGCTAAACCCACATTCTAGGTCTAATCTTACGCTGTTGCAGCATACTTACAAAATTACAATGTAATTTCCAACCAAAGCATTTCCGTTGCCTAGTAAGGGATCCTAACATGTGACGGGATCGGGTGGTGGAGCTCTGAACAAACAACACACCCATGGGGTGAGCACCTTTATGCTCTGCTCAGGTCGACATGACTACACTATAGCTTTACACAACAAATAGTTTAAGGCTATATCAATTCTCTGATCACCATGGTGCACCTTTAACCCCAAACAAGAAGCTTGAGAAATGTAAGGCCACAATGTGGATGAGAAAGAAGAAAAAGGCTGTAATGGCATGAATATTTTAATGTGAATGGATGGAATTGCCCTGCGTGCACATGAAGTTTAACCTCCATTAGAATTCACAGAATGCGGTTAGCATATTTGCCCATTGACTCACTCACTTACCCCCCGTTTCACAATTTCCAACATTGTATTTCATTAGATGTATGTCACATGTTCATATGTTATATGTTTTCCATTTGGTGGCACATTTGGCTAAATGCAACCATTGTTACAACCACTCATAGCACTTATTTGTGTCCCTTTTTTTCTGACTCCGATGGGTTCATTATCATGTGCTGCACGAAACCATGTTGCAGAACTCTGACTCATCGCAGTCCGAATATTCCGTGAAATGAGATCTCAATCATTCCCAGAAATTCAAATGGAAATGCAGCGACTCCCACAGGCTCCCGGTGCATAGGAGGCCGGTTGAGGTTAGCAGCAGTGAGCGTCAGTATCACTCCCCTCTGGTGGCTGACATCCGTCCAGCATCTCTTTTGGCTCTCAAGCCCTTGGAGACAGTCTTCTTGACTGACTCTCTGTACTTCTTTGCTTTAGATTAAGGATTTACTCCAACTCCCTTTGACGTCTCTTTGCTTCCTATACTGGATGACTCTGAACATCACAAGAAAGCGGACTCTTTAATAGGCTACAGAAAGCTGAAAGACTTTTCTTTCTTTTCTTTTTTTCCAGAGATCAGACAGATGGATAGCTCACAAACAGGATTTTGTGGTATATCTAGCAAAGCAATTTCCCTTTCCCTTAGCCAGAGTGCAGTTAATTTTTCATAGCCGGCGCTGCTGTTGGAGTTTGCAGAGTGAATTTAACATCCATTTTCCAACAATATCCAGGGCCTGTCACTTTGGAGCAGGAGCTTTATTTCATGCACTGATACATGCTGCCTTCTCTTCTAACTGACACACTCACAGTGATCTCTGGCAGAGCCGAGGAACAGAATGGCTACCTATTAAATGTACATGGGCCTGCCTCTCCAAATAGAAAATGTTTGGATGGGAAAAGTCACAGCTACAGTAATTGAATGCTTTTTTGCATATTAATGCAATTTTGCATGCGGAAGGGCACAAAGAGATAGAGATGATAAGGTTTGATTTGCATGTAAATTGTATTCATTCTTTTTTTTGCCCCCGTTGAATGCATCGCACAATGTTTGTGTATGTGTTTTTTGATAAAATACGTTTTATGGAAGGTGTCTTGTTGCTGCTGAATGCAAGTGCATCTCCTTCATTTATATTTGTTTGTTGCTGGTTTTAACACAATCATCCTTGTATACTATGCTCTACACCAATAGAGCTGATTTGTACCTCGGCATTTGCACCACAATAAATCACCCTTCATTAAGGACACGTATTTTGAGTTTGAATGACTTTGAGGGATGTTTACATGTGATTCACAAATGCGACTTAATGCAATGCCGCAATTTGCTTGCTCTGGTTCGACACCACACAAACTCATGTCATTAATTATGAGGATGAGTGGCTCCCTCCAGCATGCCAGCCTGGCCTCCTCTTGCGACTGGGAATGGGACATTCTGGACATGAAGGCCAGGCGTATCATGGCTCTCCAGCTGGCTGTTGATATCCAGGCCCACTGATTGACCCCGGTCCAGCTGAACAGACCGTAGCCCTGGATGTCACCCTCACCCCGGTCCACTGGCTCCTGCAAGGACCCGGGGAGATTCTCTGATGGGTCATCAAACCAAACCGCCTCCATGGTTGGCTAGCACCAAGGTCATGAATTCCCCTTCTTGTTCGAGGGCTACTCCGCCCGCTCCTCAACTCTCACTCCAAACCAGAAAGTTTGTTGTGGTGAGGGCGGTTCAGTCCTGGCTTGAGTTAGCCTGGGCGTGTAGGTAATACTGACACTGAGTGGTTTAGAATCAGTCTATTGGCATTGTTTGTTTTATGTGCTTTGCAGGAGTAATTAAGCAATGGTTGCTGAGTAAATGAATGCAGCAGCCGCCCTGTCAATAAATCTGTTTCAAGATCACTTAATTTGGCTAAGCACTGTGTTACAGAATACTGTGACACATATTATATCACTCGGCTGGAAACATTCTGATGATGAATTATTGAACATAAATCCATTATCTTGAACATATTTTATTTATGAATGCACCAAGACATTGGAGGACTTTAACACTGCAGGGTAATTATTGTTCCACATTGTGTCACCACTCTTTTCTCAGATGCAACTGCCAGAGCAAACTGCAATGAATCAAAGAAATGCAAGTTTTGATTGACATTTTGTGTGTGCACAAGGCCCAAAGCGACATTAGCCCAATTGCTTTATTTAATGCTTTCTCTCCCATTCTGTTTCTCTTTTAGCACGCCTTGTAAACACTGATGCAATAATGCATTCCATTATACAGAGGAGAGGAGATGATTGTCTCTCGTGGCTCTTCCCCATCTCAATAATAGGTCAACAGCTGTACTTAAAAAATTAATCACGTTCTTGGCAGTTGCAAAGGTTAGCCGCACCGCTTTGAGACGCGATATTGGAAGCTCAGTTCAGCAGCAAATCTCGGCAGAGATGAGGGAGCGTTGCCTTTGATGAGTACAGCATGTAAATGATTTGTGTGAGTTTATAGGACACGGGGCTGGCCCTGCCTCACTCCGAGACAGCCGTGTCGGCACCACTCTGTGGCAGAGGCTGGCAACAGCAGATGGAAAGAAGCGAGAGAGGGGAGGGCTGACCCCTTCTTCACAGTTTTACTCTCCTTCCTTTTTCTCTCCCAGTCCATCTCTGCTTTTTTTTTAAAGTTGGTTAGTTATTTTGTTATTTTAAAAAGGTGTTGATTTGTTCATTTACCTGTCTTGTTTTATTGTATGTTGAAGAGTCCACTTGTATTTAAGTGTCTAAAGGAGTTTTTAGACAGCATCTGTAAAAATGTCAGAGATTCTTCACCTATGAAATGTTAATTTGGTGGTTTTTGTATACATATTCTTTTCGTCCTCACAGCTCTGGGTAAATTGTGAGCGTTGACGTCACAGCTCGCAACAACTGTTTCCCGGTAGAGACATCATCGGTCTGTTTGTGTGATCTTGTGTGAAGATTGAAATATTGATGACTTTCTCACATAAAAAACAAATTACTCTCAAAGATATCTTAAGGTACACAGACAACAGATGAAATATAAATGTCTACCATGGATTGCTTTTAGTAATTCTGAAATATTTAGGGTGGTAATTTTGCAGCGCAGCGGCTCTTTGGTTTTTGCATGCCGACACTCGGAGATTCATTTTTCAGAAGTGATTTGATTTAGACGTCACTGTGAAAGGATGGCTTTGATAAGTCAGGATCATTGTTACCTGGATTGTTGGATAAAAGGGATGATGCAAGTGAGTGAAAGGAGTGCTGAAATACTACTATTAGTCTGATGCGCTCGACAGAAGCTTTTGAAGCGGGCGTGCAAACAACATAATAGCTCATCTGCTGCAACAGCTCTCTGAACTGTCTCTCTACCCGTCACTTTCAGCACATGAATTAGAAAAACCTTCAATAATTATTACTTCACCCCAAGGTTCATCCTTCACTGGGAAGATGTATCTGAAAATAATTTCTCTCATAATCTGAGGGTGCCACCCCAGCCCGAGTTCATGCATCAACACCAGCTTTTTATGCTAATGCTGGGTTTTTTCTCCCTTGGAGTGTAATTAGGAATGAGAAAACAATCAGAAGATAAATAATCGTCTATTAAAAGAGAATGAGAATAGTGTTGAGACCCTTCGGGAAATCAGATTCACTATCATTTCCTTTCACTCATTAAAAGGGAAGACAACCAGGCATGGAAACTCCTTTTAATCTCTTCCAGCTTATATGTACCTCGGTTTTGGGAAGATGCTGCACATCTGCCGAGAGTCAGGAAAAAAAACACGCCCAGGTAAATTACTTTAACCGGATTTGAGCATGCAGGATTTTTATAGAACAGAAAATCTCAACAGTCAGATTGAATTATATTTTGGCTTTCACCCCCCTCCCTCCTCTTAGTTCATCAGTCACACGTTAAGAACAAACAAATCCCCACAGTCACCTTAGCGAACCTGCTTCCTGGTAGATGATACAGCAAAGCCTTGAAAGCTCAATAGGCCATTGGTTGTTATGGTTTGGGCCCAACCGTCACAAATGCCAGACAAAGTGAATTTCCTATTCCCTGTCAATAACAAGCTCGATGTCACCTCCGAAGTTGAGGGAGCATGATTCAATAAAGTTTTCTCTTTTTTCCTCACCTTTGACCCCTAGTCAACTTGTTAGTAAGAGAGAGTTGAATTACTTCTCCCCTACAGGCTTTTTCCACAACCTGCCACACTGTGAACCCTCTGATGACACAGCTCAGGAGCTTTTTCCACTTTTGAAACATACCGTTTTCATGTTCATGCACCTTTCAAAGGGATTGCAAACAGCTGTTCTAACCTCCACGTAGCAAAGGAACAGCCGTAAACAAAATTGCGGTGCCGTTGATTGCGGACAATTTGACGCTTCTATGTGGCTTATTTAGCCGCGAGATCACATGCCCGACAACAGCTTTTCTGTGTGACGCAGCAGCAGAGGGGAGCTGATGTATGAGCCAGTGTTCCGGCCCCTTGGAAGCGGTGCCTCCTTTAATCTGCTGCTACTTGTGATCTGAAGTCTTGTAGGGCCGGTGCCTGCAGCCCAGAGGCCTCCTTGTGTTTTACCGGATAGCGTGCACGTCTGCGCGGCCCGTGTGTTCGCAGGATATTGAAAAAGACCTTTGTCAGGAAGCTGAGGCCCACTGGTCACTGGGGAGCGGTGATCCTGCTGCTCCAAATTACCGTATCGCCTTTCTCCATTCATTCCAGCAAACAACAAAGTCGGATGTTTGATCGGCGACAGCCATGCGACGGGCTTTTTTTGCTTAAACGACTTAAAATATTACCCATCAGAAAATAAAATGAATTTAAATAAAAATGTGTTTATTGTTGTAACATGTTATGGGAGGGTTTCACATACCTTACTGAGTGCATTTTGTTTACAGCATTGAAATGTAAATAGAAATGAATCAATGCACAGGGCTGCGCTGCAAGCAAGATAGATGAGTTACATTTAATTAATTTAATATTCCCAGTAGAAACATTTTTATTACGGGGGATCTTGGAAGGAATATTTGGCCTATAAAAAAATTAACTTTGTCTCTTTGCTAAGTACACCAATGCATCAAGCCATTATCTCTGTGATAGATGAATCATATTTGATATTATGCAAGACAAATGTATTCATAATGCATATTTCTCTAATTTTTTCCTGTCTGACCATCTGTGTGCGTTACGTCTTACCAAGATCAATCCGCTGATCCTATTGGGAAAGAGGGCAGGTATTTTCCCCTAACGCACAATGGTAAGTAAGAGCTGATATCAAAGCATAATCCACCATATTATATTTGAGATCTTTGTAATGTATGAGGGACAGTGATTTCCACAGCAGGGCCATATTGAAACCTGATTTCCACTCTTTGTGTGTATGTGTGTGCGTGTGTGTGTGTTAAGACCACGCAAATGGAGGCAGACCAAAGATAAGTCTCATGTGGAGCGCTGTGAATTTCATTGACGTATGAAACGTGACTTTGTGTCCTTGGATCAGTGCGCTAAATCGTCTAAGCACGATGACCCCTTGAGTGGATTAGAGAGAGAGTGGGGTGAACCGCGGCGGGAAACACATGGCAAAGGTTGCCCCTCGGACATGGCCGCCCGCCGCTGACCCGCATTCTGTCTCTCCGCATCGAGAGAGATGGGTTGATTGTTTTTACCTGTAAAATGAAGGCATTTGATCTCACCTACGCCTCTTTCTTCACTTAGGTGGGCCTAGGTTAGGTGTGATTGAAGCCAGACAATGATTCACGGAGACAACGCTCACCTAGCAAGCTGTTCGGCCTGTTACAACCATTGTCTTACATGTGCCCTCCTAAATTCACTTATGTAGAACACTTGTGTTTCCCAAGGCGTTAGACAGGACGTGTGGAGGCACAGGCAGATTACAAACTAGTGTTAATGATCGACCTGTCAGGCTGCATCCGTATTACTTAATCTCCCGGTCCTGCAGTACATGATCAAAGCGATGCAAATGCGGCGGAGTATTGATTTCCGCAGGATCCCTGCTCTTGCACTTAAATTATAGCTACCGACATGTTAAATTCACCTGCCTAAGCCCAGGACCACGGTCATTTCCCCCACCTGGAATAACCAAGCTCGTGTTTTTAATGTTTTAGTTAACGTTGGACAATGTTTTTGCATGGTTGTACAATACAAGTGATGATATCTCATTTGATGTTATTCTTCAAGTATAGTCGGCTAAGAATGTATTTAGTATGATTTGCAAAATCGAGTGAATAAATCTGGAAATCCCATTGCAAACTTGTCAATTGAAGATCAGGGGATTAAAGAGGATAGAGAGCTGAAACAGATGGTCTGCTATGTGTCCTAAATGATAATCCTGTCGACCTTTTCCCCTGAGACATATTGTGAAAGTTATATTCTGCGTAATGTTTATTATCACCTTTCCAACTCTCTGAAACCATGTCCCCACAAGCCGAAAAAACAGGACATTATAACAGGACATTATAAAGAGGGTGCTGTAATTTATGCTGTTTTGATCAAGAAGTCTGTCCAAATTTTGTTAAAACTCGTGTTACTACTCGTGCAGAATGTGACTGGACAGCGGTGAAACCAATTTAACGTCCCATTCTTGAAATGTGAGCAGCCGCAGTGAACTCTCTGTCACAATGAAACATGGTGATTAAGACAGCCAGTGGGGAGATGAAAATGAATTCCCTCAGCTCAGAAGAGGTGTTGTATGGAATTGTCACAGGTCACCCTTCAGGCGGCTGGCTCTTGCAAAGTAATTCCTCCAATGCATTATTCCAATAATGATGAATTTCAAGCATTATCAATTGGGATGTTTCCTCACACAAGGCTTTAAATGATATTTAAGTAAAAGGTCTATGGATCATTAGCCTTTTGTTATATTCTTCTCATGTTGCTATTGCAGACCGAAGATTCGGTTTAATCTCCGAAAGCAGCTTGTGACCGACTGAGAAACATTGGAAAACCCATTTTATGCATTATTGAAACAGTTACCCTATTTATTTTTATTTCACCAGTTTCACCGTCTTTTTATTATTTTCAAATAGTTTAAATTACATTCAAATGTAATGTTCATGTTGATCGCCTTCCGCCATCTATTACATAATTTAAAATTTTTTGCCACTCGGGGGCAGCAGAAGCTAAACGTGAACACCCTGACATATACAATGCTGCATTTTAAAATGACATGGCAAACGCATAGCTAGCTAGTGGCTAAATGTGTGTCTGCTAAGCTAGACAGGTAGTGCACAGTAGGGCTTGCTTAAAAAAATTGTTGAGTTTTCATCACACTCAAGTAGAGGTAAACACTCTAAACATTTGTCATCTTTGAAAACCGCACATGAATTGAACATGACCCCATCTTCATATACGACGTATGGGTGGAATATAATCCCTTATTTATTCCACAAATATTTTTCTTTCAATTCTTTCAGATTTAACAATAGAATGTGTGTACCTTACAGTAACATGCTTTGTTATACTAATTAATACATTTAATAAAAAAAAAAAAAACATTTACAATACTATAGATATAGATAAATGTATTGTTGCATTTGCAAACAACAACAGCAGAAAAAAGGAACTTCAGTCATTATATACTTTTTGCAGAATCAGTTCAAACAAGAAAGATATGTTGCAAACCTAAAACACATATCACGGCGCATTGCTGTTTATTGGTCCCGTATGGTTGTAAGCCTCTTGAGCAAAGCTGCCTGCTCAACTCGCACGCAAATAGTGGCCGTGCTTGTGTGTGGATGGCACCCTTCAGCTTTCTAATTGATGACTACTGGGTGCTGTCGGACGGAAGCAGTCTGCTGGCAAACACACCGGAGGAAACCGCTGCCAAGACAGCTTATCTATCAGATTGCTCTTTGAACTTCAAGCTTATGCGCCGCTGACAAACTCAGACCCTGCTTGGCGGCATTCAGCAGTGCCCCTTGCCTTCCTTCCTCTGCTCGATCCTCGGGACCTTGTGGAATTTACAAAGTCAACACTAGAGCCTAAGAAGGGAAATATCCTGCTGCTTTTCTCTCACAAGTGTGTGCAATCTTTGGCGCACCGTGATTCCGACTTAACTCTAAATGGAAACAGTGTTGTTTCTTTTCTTTCACGCCACCACCTAGCAGGAGAACAGCGTGTCGGACCACTTTCCTCTGGATAATTTCAGACATGAGAGGCCTGTTTCAGCCTTCTCAAGCCCCCCCCTGCCCCCCTTTGCCCGTGCGCGGCCTGGCCTTAATTACGCCGACTTATTGGTTGCACATGGCCGAGGTGGACTGTGTGTTATCCTCACGCAAAAGGTGCTGAGGAAATTGCTGAGTCTTCTGTCACGAGACAAGTCCCGTAGGCGATTTCCTTGGCTTGCTTCGCACGCGTGGCCTGGCGTCAGCCCGGTGGCAAGGGGAATAATGGGGCTTAAAGTGAGCAGGGCCTTAAACCTGGCAGCTCCTCGGGCCTCACAGAAAACTGATATCTAGAGTGGGCCGGACGTGGTGCCCTGAGGGATCCCCGATGCCGTCCTGTGGGAGATTAGCTTTTTCTTCTCCTCGCCTTGTGTGCTTCCTTTCTTAATTCACTAAACTAATAGTGTTCTCACACACATCAGGGAGAGAGAAAAAAAAACATAATTAAAGAAAGTGCCTTCTGTTCAAATTGGATGGGGTAGGGTAATCTATTTGACTGATAATATAAACAAAAAAAAAACATTACAGGTGGTTATAGGATAAAGCATACATTTTAATAAATGTAGTATTTTCTGATTATTCAAACTGCCCGGAGATTTTTGAGTGAGACGATGTGATTGGCTGTTGATTGTGGTTTGGACAGCACAGCTTCAGTAACCCCCCTTTGGGCCCAGCCATGTGGATGTAAATTGAGGAGCCGAGGTAAAGTTATACTTATCACCAGAATTTGACAGTGTCTGGTATTATTTAGTTTTCATGATTAATAAACCGTTAACATTTGAGACAATTTTGGATTTGGTGTGTTTCCATATATCATGTTGCTAAAATTGGCAAAGCGAGCACTGTAATGTTAGCTAGCCCAAGCTCAGCATAGCCAGCAGAGCAGAACTATTGTTAGTTAAGTTATTTTCCAATTACAGTGGGATGATGTAATGTTGGATACCAAACTGTGTTGATCTTCACTATTTTAGAGCAGACTACAGAACTCCAAACCAGATGGAACAGGACAATGTTCAAAAGGGAGTGGGGAACTAGAGATGCCAATTTGTGTTTCAGGCAGTGAAATCTTTTTCCTTTTCTTCTCTTTCCCTTTTAATTATTCTACGTAGTTATTGCAGGTCACATTTGCCGTGTTTGTAATTTTTCTTCTCCACATGCTGTACCCCTTAAACTTTGGAAAAAAAATGTTCCTAATAGGAGTTGTCTTGCAAATAGAGATGTATCAGTGATTGAGGACCAGAAAAAAACTATGGTACTAATAATGTGTTGTAACAGATTGGATTAACCCCCGGAAATTACCGGCAACATGCTATGAAATTACTGTAAACCCTGTTTGTCTACTATCACACTATTACAGTCCGTCCTATATGTTAATTAATGTGTCTATTTGCAGGAATTCTGAATTTTGACTTTCTGTGTTAAATGATACGATACAAAATGCTTTAAAAGTTAATATAAGACATTATATATAAGAAAATCTTGTTCATGACTCGTGACATTGACGGATGAACATAACAAGACGCAGATTTCAGCAGACGTGCATATGCTCTGTTATTTTGTGTTTGTATGTCGTTCTAAGTGTGTGCTCTTGTGTCCTCGGTGAAGATGAAAAAGTTTTTTGGACTTGTAACCCCTCTTCCCCTGCCGGTAATCACCCCAGAGCCCTGTAATCCCTGGCGCATGCAGATGCCGCCGGGGGAATATTACTGTTCATAATATTAATCTGCTCTCAAATTCCTTTCTGTTACCAAGATGAGGGACCTCGTGCACCATGTTCTTATGGGTATTAAGTGTGCTACAAGAGATTCATCGAGAGGTAGATTCTGACTCGTCAGGGATCAAGCCCAGCCCGGGGTCGTATCGCTGCTCTGAGGAACGCCCGCCAGCACGCAAAACCCATCTCCATATTCTCATAAACAGCCTGACATGAAAGACGCTGCGCCACAGCAGGGACTCAAATCCACACCCGGCCCACATGAATCATGTCAGCCTGATCCAGAGGAGGGTTAAAGCCTCTTTAAGGTGCTCGGTCCCCGGCTGTGATACCTGACTTAGCAGCAGGTAAACCCCCCCCCCGTGCCACAGGGCTGAAGAGAGCAGCATTGTCTGCATGTGCTGATCAAAGGCGCGGCGCCAAACCATCCACCGCACACATCGGGAACCGAGACGTGGACGTGAATAGGAAACCCGCCAGATGGATTTGAACCCCCTTTTCCCCATTCAGCTGCTGTTCATCATCCTGTACCTGAAAGGTGGCATTGTAACATTTGTCGTACATAGCTTAGCGCCGGGGGTGGATTTGTGGCGTTTCAAAAGGCCCAAAGTACAACAGCGTAATCACACTAAGCCTCTGGGAATTTATTAGTAAAATAGTGCAAGGCTAATGACCGCAATTACTTTAATTATAGAGTATCCGTCTTTGAGGTGTGGAGACACAAAGTATTTAGCCAATATGAGCTGTTAGGCCCTTCGGTGACCCTCTTCCCAAATGACAAATTTCTCAGCTTTGCTCATTTTTATTCTGATGATGTACAGCATCACACAATAACCTCTCCAGTTCAGGAGTTGAGAAGCCAGTCTCGCAGATAAGAGCCCCGCCCTTAACTGGCGCTCTGTATTTATTAGTTAATGTTTTTTTTCTCCCCCTCGCCCTCATGACTTGTGCATGTATTTGCCCGAGCTGTCTGAGCGGGTGCGGAATTGGATGCAGTCCACTGTGTCACCGGGAGTATTTATGCAATCAGGAAGCGAGCAGATAGATGTGCACTGGTGCCAGTGGCGTGTGAAATCTGTCGGCAGGATTGACACTTGGATGACGGATACCTGTAAAGTACATTCACGCCTCTGAGACGGAAGGATTATTTGTCTCGTGTAACGCAAAACACTCAGTGACACTACTGAGGGATTCCACCCCCCTCCCGTGGTTGAGGAAGAAACCCTGTCTGAAGTTGGGCTGAGGTAAAATGAAGAGAGAGGCCTCCGTTGCAACATTCAGATCATTTTGATGTCTGGGAAATGCACATTCAATTATAAAGGCAGCGCCGCATGCAAAGCTGTTTGTTTTGTTCCCTGAGCAACAGCCAAACTGAGAACTTGTAATGGAAAGTCGGTCTCTTGAAACAGTGAGCACTTACACGCCAGGTGTTTGTGTTCTGCCTTCACAGGAGATTGGACGGAAATCTACATTATTTCCACATTATGTGTCTCCGTGTCTGGGCTGAAGAGAGGAACAAAGAAAGATGGTGGAATCTGTAATGCCGCATATTGATCGGTGTTGGCTGGTGTCTCCGTGTGGTTCTCCTGTAAGTGGTGTGGCGTGTTATGACCCTTAGCTTCCCTCTACAGGGGTATTAGTCACCATTAGCCGTCCTAAGGTCACCTTGCAATGAGCCGACCGTCCCTGTGGAGGTGACACTGTCAGAGCGCATGTAGACTTGTATCTTAACCTTGACTAAAGAAAATGTGTTTTCCTGTAGTTAAAGATTTCCAATGGGGCCCAAGGCTATGAAGCCTTGGGGATTTTACTTTCCGACCCCCTCTGCTTATCCTGCTTTCTACCCTGTTAGTTATCAGTATAAATGCAGACCACCAGTCATGCATTAAGTGCATAATTATTCCATTTCCAAGATAAATCTGGTGTATAGTGTCATATCCATCATGGCTGTCACCTCCTACATGGAGAGTAGGGCACTAAATGAAAGCCTTTTTGCTCATATGCACTTCTATATAGTCATCAATTTTAAGCAGTCTATTCATTGTTTGGTTTGACAGACGTGAGCTAATAATGAATGATCAAGCAATGCCCCTCAAATAAGAATAGGCGGCATAAGCATACACGAAGGTAGAGAAGGGTGTCGTTCCACGGCACTGACATAGCTACGTTAGACAGTCAATCCTCTTTTTAAAGGGTGCTGTTCTGGCAACGAGGACGATGTCAACAAATTTGTAGCGATCAATATTTGTGAGTGTGTCTGATCAAGACGAGGACCAATGTACAAGTGTTAACAAAGGGCCTAGGCCACACCAACGCTGGTTTACAGCTTGTATACACTGAGATATGATGTGAAAACAGTGGTTCAGTCCTCAGATGGTGCCCAAAGAGCAGCTCTGATCCTTGTCCCCGCCTTGTTTCACAATGAATAACATTGCTTGTCCACTCAGGACGGACATGGAAAAGAGATTTAGGCCCTGACCACGGGATGACGTTTTTTTTCTTCCTTTTATTATGTGTTATTCCGTTTAACATGGGATTAGGCGTGTTTCTGCAGATATACAGCTGTAGTAAGGCTTCTGGGCTGATTGGACGTAAAGCAGGTTATGTTGTGCACATAATGAGAATATTTGGGCAATATTGGGGTTATTTTGAAAAGATTAGTTGAGGACGTCAATCCACAAATCCTTGCTTCCCCACAAGGTTTCACTTGTTTAGACTTGGTTTGAAGACTGCTGCACAGTGCCATCAATATAAGTATAAAAGAAAGTAAAAGGGATATATATATATATATATATATATATAAAATCATTTTTTGGGCCCATTTTTGGCCCATGTGGCCCATCTGATATAACACATCTGGCACTCTTTTTGAGGCTGATATTAGCCTTTTACAAAAGATGCATTATAAATGTATCCAGCATCCTTGAGGGGGATGTAGGTACCATGTATGCGTATTGGTTTATAATAATGTTTTCCACCCTCCAGAATCTCACAATAGATAGTCCAAATGCAGCTTTAGCCTACCCAAACTGCAATGTGTAGATATGTCATGGGTTACATGCTTGGCTGCATTTACAGTAATTGATTCTTTTCAATGATTTTAAAATGCCGAGGCCCCTGCTGGAATTGCATGTTTAAGGAGAGTGTAGGAATCTCACGCATGGCTTACTTCTGAAGATATGCTGCTTTTTTTGTAATTCAATCCGGCCTCTCTGCACCTCACCAAGGTGATTAACTCTGTGGGACACAAGGGCTGCTGGACTTCCTCCTTTGGATTATGCCCATAGAATCACTTTCTCCATGTTGTTTCATGCATAATGACATATATTCACATAATCATATTCTTTATCTGATGTGGTTTTGAAAATATGGATCCTATCGATTTGGGTTCATTTTTTATCGTTGACTGACAAAGACCAAATGTAGTTGAATTTAAAATATTTTTAAAAAGTCAACTAGAATCTTAGATATCCGTAGTTAGTGTTTTGTCTTTGTTTTTATTGGGCACTGAGGTTTTTAAATGCACTCTGCACGGGTCATCTTTAGGCTTTACTGTTAGATGATCTTTTTGTAATCTGCCTCCAGAAAAACTGCAACGAAGGTTATTAAAGTAATAGACTTATATCAAGTGATAGCTGGATGGTAAAAAAAAACAACTGCTACACTCTACAACTACTAACATGAATCAGTTTAATTTTGATCAAGTAATCTGGAGGTATAACTGTGAACTATATATATACTATAATTGCTGCTAAAGGTGAAACTTAAAATAGCAGTAAATGTTGTCACATCTTTTAACTTGGAATTCATGATCAAGCTTAAGATCTGTACTTCACACATCGCCTCAAATTGTTTTCAGTTATTTGCCTAAAATGATTTGGAACAGACCTTTCCAGATTAGCTTGCAATGCTGCAGTCAAAAGGACCTCGCCCACATCATACTGTGTTTCAGAAACCAGCACATTCATTTTTGATGAACATATTGTTGACCAACCAGCAAAATAATGCACAAACAATGCAAAAAAAAGGGTGCATCAAATGCGCTACAGCTCTGCTGTACACAGCCTTTATCTGTATTGTGCTGGCAAACAACAGAGAAGTTATTTTAGAAATGAAGCAATTAAGCAGATCCAAAATGAACACAACCCCCTTGTAAACCAGCACATGGCGATGTCATTTGCATGCCTTTGAATAACTAATCTCTGAGGGGAGTTCCTTCAGATGGAATTCTCAATGCCATGCGCTCTTTGTTTTAAACACGGCAAACAAACAAACAAAAGCATTCTGGGTCCACAGTAACAGCCCCCCCCGCCCCCCCCCACCCCCACACACACACACACACACACACAGACCAACCCCCACACACACATACGTATCCCTCTGTCTCTTCTGTCAGATGACCTACAGCTGACTGACAGTGACTGCAAAAGCCATCACTCACTGCCAGCGTAAGAAAAAAAATAATAATTACGGGGTGGGGGTACTTTTTTATTAGATAAACGGAGAGTGTAAGAAAAAGAAAACAGCATCTCAAGTTCAGTGTTCATTCTTTTCTTTTTTTTTGTTGGTCTTAATTAAAATCACCATTCATCATGGTCACAGGATTTCTATTCATCCAGCTGATTGGGGACATGACAAATGAATGTGGGAATAAACCGAGTGTCGTGCCGGGGAGGGGAGATGGATGTTCTCTCAGCAGGGAGGAGCGGGAGCAGTACAGTTAGCGCTGGCAAGTGGCCAGAGCTTCTGGGCATCGTGTCTCTCTCCACACACACATCACCACACGTCACCTCGGGGGCCACACAAAGCAGGAGCACTTTCCCTCCTCTGGACCCCCTGTCACCCTTCCCTTCCCTATTTATTAGTAAATTAACAACATGTCACACTGGTACACACTCCACCCCCCCCACACCACCTGCACGCGAATCTCCAAACTCACCTCCATGACCTGAAGTATCTGGATGTCAATCAAAGAAAATAAAAAAAATATATATATATATATCTATTCGAGCAGGCGTGCTTTGCTTCCTCGAAGCGACTCCTCCCTGAGACTCCCGTGGCCCGATGATGCGACGTGGAACGGATGTAAGAGGAGGGTTAAGAGTTGTGCTTGCTGTTGTCTGGGCGTAATTATAAAACAGGAACACTGAACATTAGCTGAGCCCTTGCAGTGAATGGATTAAATAGACAGTTTAGCACAATGCACTGTTTTATTCTGCACCACTGTGTTCTTGGCAGAGGCTGGCGGGCCGCTGCGCCCATTGATGTGTAAAGCGGGAGCGAACAGTCCAAAGGGTATCTGAGTTCAGACTGAATTAGACACCTTTAGAAAGGGTTTGACTGACATACTGTAATCCCCCTTCTTCTACTGACGTTATTAGCAAACTCACTTTGATCCTATTATGCAGGAGACAATTGTTATTCGAGAAATGAAGAAAAAATAATAGTGTTATAAAGATTAATGCACCCCTACACCTCATTCTCCCATCCGCCCACTTTTGCACAGACCCGGCTCACATATAAATTTGAATTGGTTTTTCAATTATTAGAGTGCCTCAGCTCTATCTGTTTAAACAAAGAATTTCCAACAGTTCCATTGAGATGAAGTTAGATTATGCATTACCCCAATATTCAATTTAATAACTCAGATTTTCCTTTATTGTTTATTCTGTTGGTATTGTATTCTTTTAAACGACTTAAACAGGCGGGGGGCAGGATGGCGTTGACAGGACTTGGGCAGCTTTTCCACGAAAAGACTTGCCATCAATGAACGAGAGCGTGAATGAAAACAGGACGTCTCAAGGAAAGATGACACTTTTTGGTTCAGCTGACTTAGAATAAAGATAGAATAAAATGATGAAAATTAATTACAGACTGAAACAACTTCTGTCTCAACTTCGAAACTTTCAAAAATAAACCATCGTCGTCAGTTTTTTGACTTTCACTCCTGATATTTAAAATCATGCTTCATCTTAAACGTATTAAACTATCACTGAAGATGCTATAGTTCATCTCCTGCAGCATTAAGTGTGTGACATACGCTGCACCTGTCTGAAATAGTTACCTCTTCTCTTTAAAGTGGCGAATCTTTGCACAATACGATCTCCCAGCTCCACTTTTCTCAAAGCGTGCACGCTGTTGGTGTCATATCGAATTTGAAAAAATGATATGGATTGAGCCGCATAGACGACATGCAGAGGAAGTCAGATTCACTGTCACATTCAGACGCTTTAGTTTGGAAACAAAGAGAGTGGAAAAGGGGATTGTGATCGCAGCTCCGTGGCATATTGGTACAAAAGCCCCAACCTGAATGATTTATCTTTTCTCCTCTTTGAAGCAGAGAAACGCTATCTCCCCACTGCCTCCGTTTGAGCTGCGCCGGTGGAGTACCTGGGGAGGGTCGGCAGCACGCAGCACGACAGCAGGCTGTGAAGCTCTTGTCCCCATATTGAGTCTATGCAGAGAGACAGTGCACACAAAAGGGAGCGGGAGTACAACGGTTCTGGCCTGAGGCGGTCTTATGTCGGGCTCTCTGAGTTTGAACAAAGTGCGCGAGACATTTTTGAAACACAGATGCATTTTGTTACACAAGAAAAGAATAGATGAGAGGTAATGGCAACTCATGAAAATTAAAAACAGGAAAGCCCTGATGCATAACATGTTTCGGCAAGATCCCCGGGTGATTACATCTTCTTGAAATATCCGACACCAGCTCGCTTTTGCTTGGCAGTATTAAAGCTGAGATGCAGTGTTAAATAAGGCCATTTGGTACAAATCTGTCACTTGACACCCCTCTGGTACCTGGCATTGCATGATGTAAGGGAAGGGCTCTTAAACTCCTGATCGCCTGATCGAATGCAGGTTTGAAGTTTATACATGTATTTATGCATTTTTGACAAATATCTGATTTCCTTTATTTATACCAGAGATACGGTATTCTGCAGACATCTGCTATGTTATTAATTTCACATAAATCTTAAGCTCCTGTATGCTTGAAATGAGGCTTCACTCAAGCTGAATTAATGAAACATGATTGTAAGTCCCCCACGTGGAAGAGGCTGTCATACAATATTGAGTTGCTTATAATCACAGTGTAATCTCACTGTCTGCCAGGGGAGGGCAGCGCGAAAGAACACCCCCCCCCCCCCCCCAACCCCACCCCTCAAACCCCACGTAAAACAATGTTTTGAGGAGATCAGAAGCCTTTGCCTGTTTCTGGTAGGATGAAACGGCAGAGAGAGAGAGTGTCTACAGCAAGGGAGGAAAAATGACTCATTGGTCGTTTGGCGGAGAAAAACCACAGATTCATGTTGTGTACCCAAACGCTGTGATGTGCGCTAATTGTGCAGATCAGAGAGCTGCATGTTTGCTTGAACTTAGGTAATTGTGCGTGTTAGTGCCTGGCATCGCACAGAGAGAGAGACACAACTGTGTTGAAACAGAGTTGAGGACGCCCAACCCCATGACTGACAGAATCAAGACTCAGGCTGGCGGGTGAAGGACCCGTGGGGGGGGCGAGCCCCAAACGGGACTCACCACGAGGGAAGGCCGCGCCGCATGCACGGACGGTAAAAATGACGATTAAAAAAAACGGAAAAGTGCGCTGCATCACTCGTAATTAGACGGACCAGCCGGATGGCATTGAATCCGTGTTAATGCCCAGTGACAATGCAAAGAACTCCATCAACCCCATCGGTCCGGGGGGGGGGGGGGGGGGGGGACTCTGGTCTGCATCTCCATACATCACAGCCACTCCAACCCAGCAGGATTATTTTTGCGTGCAAAGCTGAACACAAGAGGAGCGGGTGACACAAAAAAAAAACAAAAAAAACTGTAAAAATTGGGATAGACCTCATCATTGTTTTGGTTTCACCCACGACTTAATTAAGGAACGCAAGGAGCCTGGCTCCTTTGTTCCCTCTGTACTGCAGCATTGTTCATCAGAAGTGAGCAGGAGTACAAATAATGGAGTGCAAACACTTCACTCCGGTGAAGCCAGCCCTTTCTCTAGAGGTTTACCCTACTTTACTTTTCAAACTGACAGAAATGGGTTGTCTCAAATCTGCCACGGCATCACTTCATTAAAGAAGTAGCCTGCTTTAAAACAAACAAACAACACGCCCACCCAGCCCACCCCAGTTCCATAGCACCCCCCCTTCCCCTAAGGAGACACATGCACACTTGCCACCCAACCCATCCAAAATGTGTCACATCCCCGGCAATCTGTAATTTTGGACTCATGGGGTTAATTGCCTGCCACGGCATCAAAGGAGAGTTTTGATGTGTTTTTGGAGGGATGTCTTTAGCCAAGTTCGGCAGTAGAAGGGAGAGAGGAGCGGAACGGGGAGGTGGGGGGGGGGGGGGCGGGGGTTTGTGGGGAGAGCAGACGGAGAGGAGGGCACATGAGATTTCACTCGCAGCAAAGCAGCGCGGGCGTCTCCTCAGGTAATCCTGCCTCTCAAAGGCATTATTGAATTTTCTTGTTTTCTTCTTCTCTTTGTCAAGACAGGGAGGAGAGAGTGTGTACAGAGGGAGAATTGTGTGTGTGTGTGTGAAATATGCAGTGGGGGGGGGGGGGGGGGGGGTTAAACAGAGTGAGCCTGACTTCTGAAGGGTCTGCTGCGGGGGCTTGATTCTCATTCACCTCTGCAGATCCATGTCAAAACACAGCCAGACCTTTTAAAGCGCCCCCGGCTTTGAAGTATGAGGAGAGCCTCAAATCCGAGCTCTCCGCCACATATGCCCGGTCTGAAAAATTAGCAGCCATGTGCGTCTCCCTGCCCCCTTTGAAGTCCCACGGACCGCTCTCCTCTCTCCTTGTTCTAACAGAGAAATCAGGAGGTATGCAGCCTGACTCCCAGATTACGAATCCGGGGGGGGGGGGGGGGGGGGGGTCGTGCCATACGGTAACGCAGGCAAAGCGTCTCTTCTCTGGCTTTCCTTCAGCCTCTACCTTGTTAACACTGTTTACCAAATTCTTCAGAAAAACCTCTGCAGAGTTGAAACCACCACCAAAAAAACGCTGTCTGCTCCAAGAAGGCGTCCAACATAATGACCCATCTCCTTTTCTCTGGCCTTGAGAGCAGCAAATATTAATAGGTCACGATGAACCCGCCTGATAGACGGCTCCTTCCCGTTGACTTAAACGTGCAACGCGACGGCAGCATCAAAGGTCAGAGCATGTGGCCCGCGCCCCCCCCCCCCCAAAAAAAAGAGCAACGGAGACGAGAGAAAGCTCCCGTAAGCTGTTTGAAACTAAAGTGTGAGCAACAATCTTCGAAAAGCCCTCAATGTTTTCACATAATGCTTCATCACATTTGGCTAACCCACTTCTTAAAGAGCGATAATGAAAATCATTTGCATTTTGTTTTTTTTCCTCAACACAATGCACCCTCCGTCTACTCTGCAGCACGAGGGGACTCGTCGAGAAAAGGAAGCGTTAACCACACAATGTGCTGATGCCGCTTATCCCATTGTAATCTGACCTGATTGGAAGGGTTTGATTAAAAGCGAAGGGGGCCACACGCCTCCTAATCCCCGCTGAGCAACGCTCCGTGACCCCAGCTAACCTCCTTCAAATGCCATAAGGCCCCCCTCCTGTCAAGACGGCTCAATGCACAGCACCAGACGGTGGAGTGCGCTGTGCGGGAGTTTAGGGGCCTCTAATCCCCAAGCTTGTCTTGTCCCTTTCTCTCCTCATCCTCATCAATGAGACTTTTTCCTCCTCGCAAGACGCGATTTGGGATATGACTACTATTTCGGTGCTGGCAAGTGAAATAGCCCCCGAGGGGGGGGGCTGCGTAAACATTGTGGCTTAGCGCTAACCGTCATAAGGAGAGGCTTCGAAAGACTAGCTTCGGAGGCAAGCAAATCCGCATCTTGTGATGAGGGAATTGGCTGTGCTAAAGCCTCGCTCAGTGACACGTCTTGTTGTCAGAGGGTTTGTCTAAACAGGTATCACAGCCGTAAGCTGTCGTATCACTGCGCGTCATCTGCAGCCTCTGAACTCACTGTCATCACATCATCATCCACCCCCCCCCCCCCCCCCCCCCCCCCAACCCCGGTTTTACGAGATAGCACAAGTATCGGGGGTTTTCAGTGACAAACATCATTTTGGCGCCAGTACGACAAGAATAACATCTGGGTGCACAAGCGCACTTGTGTGTGTCTGTGTGTGTGTGTTCAAACAAACGCACATTTAGGCAAGCCCGCCCCCCCCCTCCGTCCTCAAGAGCAATCTCCAGGTGCCTCGTTTGCAGCGAGTGTCGGAAGTCATCTCTAAAGCGCCCCCCCCCCCCCCCCAGACTGCCTCCTGTTTGGTGTCTGACTACAATGAAATAAATTGTCAGGTCGGGGTGTGCCAGCGAGTGAGTTGTGAGCGTTGGAGAGACGAGGGGAAGGGATCAGCTTGCTGATGGCTTCCTGTTAGTGAGCCGGAGATAAAGTGTATGTTTGTGCGTCAGTATACCCACCGGCTTTGGGCATGTGCTTCTACATGTGTTTTTTTTTGGTGCTGGTTCTCAGCGGGGCGCCCTCCTCCATGACTCTGATCGGATCCAGAGAGGAGGCGGTTGCGTAGCGCCCGGACTGCCGGAACGGTCTGGCTCAGGTGTCAAAAAGAGAAGGGAAGAAAGATTAATGACCTCTCTGAGACGAAGGCCCTCCCCCCCCCTCCCAGTTACCCCAACCATGAATGTCAAGGGAGGGCTCTCCACTAACTGACCGGCCATCGCCTGGGACAGGTAGGGGGATTTTTTCCTTAAAGGCCTCTCTGCTGATTGGTTTGGCGTGTCCTTTGAAGGGGTCACTGAGTGATGGAGTGGCACGCAGACAGCGGGCTGCCTTTGGTTGGCCTCTTCGAAACAGCTCTCTCATTCATAGGCCACGTCTCTAAGCGGGTCTCAAGAGACTGGCCGCATATGAAAACGTCCTCACAGGTTGTCAGTGGATCTTAAAACTCAGCAGCGCTCCTTATCTAATGAGGATGTGAAAATAACAGTTTGAATACAACCACACCTCCAGGTCTTGGTCTGCTCCTTTTTTTTTCGCCTTGCTGCACAATTTATGCAAAGCGAAAACAGACACGCCACACTTATGTCTTCCCCACTTCCAGTACAACCTTCGATATAAAAATTGATTCAATATGTTTTATATGTGCCTCCTATTGTATTGTAACAGAACATATTATGCCGGATCAAGGCCAAGTAAGAAGTAGTAAACTTTTGCTCTGACACTAAAAACAAACAATGAATGAATGAATATATGTTGTACAATAAAAGGAATTTTAACTTCCTGTCAAAACATGACTTTTCCACTTTTTTGGTGCTGTTTTGGGTAGTTAAAAATGAGACATTTTACTTAATTGTTTTGTAAAGCTTAGAATGTCTCATTTCTTGTCCGTCTCAAGTTAATTTTCAAGCAGGTAGACAATGCAGGTTTATTAGATTGAGCGTTGCTTCTTAAGCAAATAACCAAAGTAATAAATAATGCAATTTGAGACTAAATTAATATGTTATTACGCGCCTGCCCATACCTCTGGGGTCTATAAGGAGGCAGGAAAAACTGTGAGCGTTGCCAAATTTGTGAAACACTTCTCATGAATTGCATATTCAGTGTATTTCAGTTAGATGTAATTAGGGAAAGCAAGTGAAAAAGTTTTGTTTTCATCATTTGTATCGGCATGCCTTTAGCCAGAAAATGCAAGTCTGCTATATTGTAGTACTCACAGTCGTCTCACCTCGTTCACACTGGATCAACCAAAGATTTGTTTTAGTGCTCATCGATCCAAGAACTATTAGCCAGTTCCCACCAAGGCTCTTTCGTGTAATGTCAAAAAAAGCTACTTTTCCTCTCCATCATGGTCGCGGGACCCTTTTTTTTTTAGTCGTTGGCTGTCATCGCCATAGTTATCGAACTTTATTACATAAACATGTTGACAAATGGCCCTTTGTAAACTTTGTTGCTGGTGACATTTATTCAGCAACAAAGCAGTTACTTGAGCCGGCTCTCTGGACCTGCTTTCCATTCAGGCTAGTGATCAGTTGTCTGCACGCCAGTGGCCCCCAGGCACCTAGCCCACCCATGCTGGGTGAGGGGGGGGGTTCAATGAAGGAACTTGTTCATAATTGCCACCGAGGAAAGGTTTCCTAAAAGCATTTTTTCCTTTAATGAAGTTTACTGGCACCGGTAGGCTGGTAAGTGGCCAAAAGGTTTTAGTATTCTTTAGTAACATATTAATATGATTTGTCTTGGCAACAAGCAAAAAAAAAAAAAAAATGGGAAGAAATTGGCAAAGAGAGTAGCCATGAGCTGGAATCCCAATGCCAAATTTGTCATCCGTGCTCTTACTTTGAGGTGAGGTTTGGAGGAGAAAAAAAAAAAAATGTAATTAAGGCCATTGTTGCAGTTCTCTGTGGGGGAGCATTTGCTTTGGCTTAGCCTTGTAATTATGAATGATATCCTTTTTGGCCTGCTTTCCTTTTTTGTCCCTTCTGTAAAAATTGGATTTGTTCCACACACCCCTGCAGGACGCAGAAGAAAATCTCTAACCTGAATTGTCGTCACCTGCATTCGCTGCTCGGGGGAAATGCTTTCCCTCCCGCTCACTCGAAAGCCTGACATCTCGTGAGCGCGCCGCGCTAACAGCGCGATGGCGGAAGGAAAATGCCCGCCCTGCCTGCAAAGGGGCTGAGTGATCCCATCAGCGTTGGATTACCTGGCCGGCCCCCCTCCTCACCGTACCTGTTGAGAAAGTCATCTGTGCAGCGGTATGCTGAGGCGGGAGAGTGGGATGACCCTTGAGGGTTTGGTTAGCAGTGTGAAGGCAGCTACGGGCCTGAGTGCTCCCTCTCTCTTACTGGGTGTCTCGGCTGACCGGGCCCGGCAGGGCCCAGCACAGACCGGGCTTTCATTCCTTCCAGCCCATGCGGCTTCAGCTCCTAATAAAGCTACCATTTGATCCCCTTGAATTTCTAAATCGTTCCCCTTTTGATTCCCTCTTTAACTGGGCCTGTGTTTTTTCCCACTTTGTTCTGAAGGGAGGGTCAGGTTTCCGGGCGCAGTGGAGGAGTATTTGGTGAACTGCGCGTAGCCGTGTGAATGTGTTTAGGAGCCCGTCAACAAGAATTATGGACCATTCATGCAAGAGCGTTTAGTGCAACGTGTCGCTGTGATCACTTGACACATCACCTCTGTTCGTAGAACATTATGTAACCTAGATTAGGTTCAGCATCTGCCTCAATTTAGCATTTTCAACTAATAACGATTTAATTATTCAACTAATCCGAATGAATGCAGATACTCCAGCAAACACTTTTACATTCCAGATGGTTAAAATAAGATAAAAATAAAAATATAAACTTTGAGTGTAGGTTGCATTCGACCCACATGATAGTTGTATCAGAAACACCGTGTGACGACATTTTTGGATAATTATCATTATTACTGAGGAACACATGCAAACAGGAAGCAGCATGAATATGTAATTTACATTTACGTTTTGCAATAAATAAGAAATAACTCACAGAACACGTGTACTGAGAGGTGCGCTTGCTTGACATTTACACTAGAGTGATTAGCGAAATGATTTGAATAGACCTGTGGACTTCAGGGGCTCAAGCAATTATAGGTTTGTTTTAAAAGGCTGATTATTCTCTGGTGTAATGAGCAGAGTACACCCATAAATTTGCTCAGCTGCCCCAAGGCAGGGCTCAGTGTGTGAGGACCGCATGGAGGTTTCTCTTTAACGCCTCTCTTTAACTGCCGAGGATGGTGTTTAAGGAAATTACAGCCCAGGTAGCAGACACTCCCGGGCTTTGTTAATTGAATGGCCTTTTCATCGCTGTCGCCCAACTGGTTCCTACTGTGAGCTTTATTTTCGGAATTACGGCTTTGAATGCACACATTAAAAAACAATTATTGTGTGAGCTGTCTGTAATCAGGTGGGCTGACCCTGGTCTTGAAAAACAGCTTTTACCCTCAGGTGCAAAAAGGTTCTTCAGCGGAAATCCAATTGTTAGACATTTGTGAGAGAGTGTTTAAATGGATGAAGATCTATGACGTGGGTGTTTTAATTATAGTTATAGTGGGAAAGTGCCATATAAATCTTATTATCACATTGTATCGTGTCATTTGGTGTCTTGTTGTGTCGCGTCATGTTTTGTCGCATACTATATTGCGTTAAATCAATCAAACCATGTTCTTTCCCTAAATATGGAAATATACATTTTGTCATTTAGTTTTGTTTAAAGCGTTTTCTTATATTTAACCCGTTTCTTGTTGAAGGGTGATTTGTATCGGCTTTAGAAGCCACAGCGCACAGACAAATAATGCTCTTTAAAGCTGATGAGATCAGAAAACGCTTCTGTATGTCGCATCTTAAGGCCAAAAACAAGGAACATATTTTGTTGCTCGTTTTTGAATTGCGTTGTTTTTTGTCATGCTGTCTGATATCGTAAAGGATTGTATTTTCATGTTAAATCGCATAACACCATGTTGAATCTTATGCTGTTGTATGTGTTGTTTATACTTGAAATTCAACAAATATCCTGATTAAAACATTTGTTTTGAACCATTTAAGCACTCATGATTACACTGTACGTCAGCTACGTTGCCGTCCAAACATCAAACATCAGGGGGGGGTTATGAGCGGGGCCCTGCTCGCTCAGATCACAGAGAAAGCCTCTCCCGACATGTGTTGGTGCTACGGCCTGTACCCTTGCCCGGCTCTGTGTGTGTGTGTGTGAGTGTGCCCGTGGCACTCGGCAGAACAGGGGGAAATAAAAGAGCTCTTATGCTGGTGCCAGTCACAGATGCCCAGCACCGCCACACCCCCCCCTCCCCCCCCCCCCCCCGTCACCGCCTGCTCCGTCTGCATTCCCCTCTGACGCTGTCCGGGACGGGGCCCTGCACAGACCTGCAGGTGGCCCCATTAGCAGGGAAAGTATGTCAGCGGAGCTGCCCAGGGAGTGTGAATGTGTGAATGGAGCAGGCTGTTCCTGAGTCCTGGCTCCTCGGTAGTGAGATAGATACATACATACATAGATGGATTGATAGATAGATAGATGGCAGGGGCGTTTTTTGGGTGGAGGATTTCTGCACGTATTATATATCAATTGAAATTATAATCCCAGCACTGATCTGCAATGAAGGTGTTTGGTCATGTAGAGGTGTCTCACGGGGGAGGAAGGCTACTGTGTGTGTGTGTGTGTGTGTGTGTGTGTGTGTGTGTCTAGCCAGATCCAGGCCCGGCCTCGCAGCTATCTGTTCCACAAGCTGAGATCAAAGCTTCGGTGCTGGCAAATCCGCCCGGGCTCCGGCACTGCGTTGCTCCAGCAGCTGCTGTGCAGGAACAGCCCCAGCATGCCTTGTTGAGGTTGGGGAAAAGGAGCTGAAAGATTCATGGGCTGGATGTGTCATTAACTCACTGCGTGATTGATGTCCCACATGAAAAATAATGTCACAACTCAAAAGGAAAAAACATTTCAAACACACAATTTCTTGTTTGTTTTTATTCTGCCAACAACGGACTGCCAGAGTGCTTTTTTTTTTTTTTTTACTGTCTCTCTTTTGCAACTCTTTCCACTCGTGTGAGCTCTCCAGGACTTGTTTGGCCCTCAGGAAGATGAAATCATTGATTCGGTATTTTGGATCTCCTTTGGTGGCCTGGCGGCTACTGTGGCCTCATGCTGCCTTTCTGCCACTCAGAGAGTTACTCTTAAGTTGTATAATAAAATATAGGAAGCTGAATTCATGATTTATGTATATATATTACACACCCTTGTTGTATTCTGGACCTTGGGTGGACTGCATCCTGTCTAAGCCAACAGAAAAGTTAGGGAGTAAATAGTCCATCACAAAGGTACAAATCCGTAACAGGTCATTTAGATCTTTAGAAGGCATGTAGAAGCAAGAAAACAAGAGTGCATGAAACTTGGGAAACATATTGTACCTCAAAATGGTAGCAAATCTTTTGAGATGCCGCGCGGGACAAGATATCGACGATCAGTAGCCGACTTCTGACAACTGTCTAATCACCTTTCAAAACCCATGTTGGTCAAAAAAAACTGCGTGACACTTCATGTTGTTGGCTGGTGGATTCTGTCCGGTTGATCTAATTCATTTCCCCTTTTCAATAAAGGGCCTCGTGAGGCATCGCGGCGTACAGAGACAGACATGTGAGCCTTTGGCCGTCTGCGAGTGTCTGCTCATTAATTAGGCCAGGGAATTCCACCGGCCCGCGTTCTGAGGGGGAGCAAAGGTACCAGATGGACTCTGGGAGGGGTAGTCGGATCGGGGGGGAAAAAAACTGGACGGAAAGAGGGAGAGAGAGAGAGAGAGAGAGTGTAAAATGTCATGAGAGATCAGCCAACCCCATACAACCCCCCCCCCATCCAACAGAGCCACCCCAATCCTGTAGCATTCTGACTATATGACCTAATAGTAATCAAAATTAAAAGCTGTAAAATGTTATCAAGCCACTATAAAACTGAATTTGTGTTCTCCTCTGGAAAAAAAAGGGCGTAATCTGCCATAAAGCCATCTAGGCCGTGTTTGACCCATAAATACCCTGTTTGCATTTTTGCCTCCGTAAATCCTCCACCCTCTCCTGGTAAACGCCAGAGTCAAAGGAGCTTAAGCAAAGGCAGAGCAATGAATTTGCCGCTCATGAATACAGTTAATGTTGTTTTTTCACGTTTCATATGTTACTTGATTTGATGTTGTGTTATTGTTATTTCAGCTCTTAATCTTCTGGGATTGGAAGCGTCTCAGGCCGACAGACAATGGAGTTGCCACCAGACTTGGCACTTCAAGTAAACACCAAGATGTTTACCGTTTTAACCCCAGTTGTTTTTGACTTCCATCAATCTGCCTTGAGCAGATTTCAAGAACGGAATTCACAACGTAAGCATAATATTTTGAAATAACATCATCCTGACAGGGATTGGCCGAAACGTAATGCAAGCCTCTCGCTTATCCAGAATCGGGCCGGTCCCTCTGCATCTGTTTTGCTCACCCTCATTTTCTTCCCTGTTTCCAATTGTATTTCAAAAAAATACAACATAGAGGAAAAGTATATATGGGTCCATCATTATGTATATGTATACAAAAATATTTGAAATTTCCATTTTGGTTGAAGAAAAGGGATGAAGAAGGATAGATCGATCAGGTGACAAATGATTAAACACGAGGCAAAATATGCATTTTTAGGCCGAGAGATGGAGAGCGTCGGGGAGAAAATCACCCTGCAGATAGATGCTAGTCAGTGAGAGAGGAGATTTGTGATGGATAGATAAGGAGGGCGAGCGAGCAAAAGAGCCTCCTTGATTGCCGGTCCCGGGGCAGTTTGACTGGTCGGTGACAGCGCGCTCCTGCTCCGACCATACGGCCTGTCTCCCTGGCTAACAGCCCAGCTGCACGGGGAGCGTCCCCGGGCCTGACATTTTGACACGGGCGCCACGTTGACAAATAGCTGGAGTTTTCACCTCCTGCTACACTGTCTGCTTCCTGCTAAACCAGCCCTCGCTGACTGTATGAAGTGATGGGGGGGGGGGGGGGGGCTGACAGATCTCCTGTCAGGCAGGGGGCCGCTGATCGAGGTCTCTGCGGGGTGGCGGACTCCTACGAAGAGGGAAGGGGGGGGGGGGGCGCTGTCCATTGACAGAACACTTGAGCCAGTTTTTGGGCTCCTTGCGTGGATGCAGTTATCTCGCAACCCCCCCTTACCCCCCCCCCCCACACACACACACACACACACACCGATCCCCGGGTTTGCTCCCAGCTGAGAGGGCTTGTCTGTGCTGTGTAATCACAGCACATCGGAGAATGATGGACTGTGGGGCCAGCTCTTGCAGCACGATGGAGGTGTTTGCATGCAAACGGGTCCGTGTGCACCGACGTTGAGCGATCCTGGAAATGTCTTTACTTAAAATGACCGTTGTGCTTCCCCTCCACAAAGAGAGAAAATGAATGAATTGGTGCGTGTTCCTCCTCTTTTCCCTGACGACAGAACTCACTTCACACAGCCTTTTCGGTGGGAGACGAGTGCGTGCGCCTATCTCTAAACGGGCGTCCGTCCGGTGGGGGGGGGGGGGGGGGGGGGGCGCTGGGTGAGTGCGCGCCGCGCCTCGGTACCGGCGGGCCTTTAAGTGCTGGCCGGTCGGGGCTGTTATTGCGGGGGCCATATTGATTAATCCCCTCGCCTGTATAACCTCCAGCTCACTTTGAGGCGTCCCCAGTGGGCCGGAGCTCTCAGCAGAGCACACGCTGTGATTAATGCCCATCTCCCGAGTCTACCCACTACGGAGTCACCGTGTCAGGCCGGATTTGTCAGCTCACAACCAATAGATTAGGCCCACGCCTCCGACCCCAACTTTGGGAGCCACCGGTGCGCCGCGGGGGTGAGTCTCGTCCCCCCCCCCTCTTTCCCCTCTTGCTCGCCGTCCTCCCCTTGGGTGAGAAGGTGGCAGATGCATTAAACAATTCACTTGATAGATAAGCTACAATGTGCTTGACTTTCTTTTCTCATACCCTCCACGCTATCCTCCCTCCCTCCCCACAAGTCCTTCCTCCCTCTCTCTCCTCTCGTATCTCCCGCTGCTGAAATGGAATTGGATCAAAGACGGAAAAGAAGGGGGTTGGGGTGGAGGGGAGGCGTCCTCATTGGGTTTTGTTGAAATATTTATAGGTCAGGGTTGACTGGTTAAATTGAATATCTATGCTGATCTCACTTGCCTGTTTAACTTGCGCCTAGGCAAATATGTTTCCTAGGTGATAACCTTTTATGTACCAGTCTGACTTCATTGAAATGCATAGAGATAAAAATGTGTCACACTTCACAGCCAAGCCAGGCACCCGCTGATGCTCGATTATTCAAATGATAATTGACCCCCCACCTGTGGCTTGCTTATATTCATAGTCAATCACTCCATCCCCTGTTAAGATATGGAGAAAATAGGTTCTGTCATTTACATTACAAACCACTGGTGAATGTCAAGTACCCCAGGCGACCCATTTGTGTGGAGAAGAATGGGAAAAATATATGGCCAATTATGATTTCCAATCTTTTTAATAATTTAAATGCTGTTGATATGTGAATTACTGGCAGCATAGCTCTCAGTCCTGTGCCCTGTTTATTTCCTTGCAGAATTATTTCCTCCCTAACAAATTACTTGATGTCAATCTTCATATATAATTTTCATTTGTCTGATATAATGGCTTCTAGTGGCTTGCTGTCAAGGGCTGATAAATTGAGAAGCAGTATCATAACACTAGAATCAACAAAGCAGAAATGTTTGTTGGCCAAGACGGGTTTTTTTTTTTTTCAACCACAGGGCACTCATGGTAATGAATGAATGCATATTCATGTGTGCACAAACCAACATACACACATGTGAATGTGAACACATGCAACCGTCTAATACTTTTGCACTGTGAGCTTTGATCCTCATTGTATGGGATGTCATACCTGTGCAGGGTGTTTCCTGCAAACCGCCAATAGCTCGTTGGCTTTCCCTCAGCATTACTACCGGCATCACTGTGTGATCTTGGAGAGCGTGAGCAATGTGTCTAAACGTTGTCAGTTTCATCTAAGAAAACATACAATACGGGTATGATTTGCATAAATTTTCTAAATGGAAGGCGTGAAAGCATGCTCGGCAACAGTGCCTGTTTGTTTAAAGTCAGCCAAAGCTCTATAATTAGCAGTGTTTAATTATGGAAATGGCTGCCGAGGAGAATTTCAAACACACTTCTTCCCTGGATCATTAGTCACAGGGGCAAAAAAAATGAAATGCTTTCAGCAATGAAGGGTTCATATTTCAAGCTTATAGCTGCTAAAAGGGTGTACTCAGAAAATCAATTTTATGAAAGTCCGTTCAGCACTAAAGGGAGTTCCATGCAACTAAGCAATTTTGAAATAATGTCGCTGGGAGCCTGATTCATGGACGGTAACAGGACTTTGCTCTCCTTCCTTGGGACATTATCCTCTAAGCCCAGGTCAGAGGTCAACCTCTGGTTTAAATCAACCTCTGTTTAGCATAACTCGATTCTTAAAGCACGGCTAGCAAAACCCACGCTGAATAGATAAGTAGTCCTCAGGCAGGCGGAGAGCACGCAGCGTACAAGATCAAAGCTCATGAGGGCTGTCTGAAGTCGGAATTGGGAGGGGAGAAAGTTTAGGTAAACCGTGGGGGTGAAAAACCCTAACCTTGACCTCATTGAGTGCCATTTCGCCCCTAGACCGCAACAATGTTGCCTTGACCTTGGCCACCGCCTCACACGCCCACAGTCAACACACACTACCAGCATGCGTCCAAGAACACAGACGCCCCACCCGCTATAAATCCGATCCCCCGCCACCTCGTTGATATCCCGCCACATTAAGCCGGGTGTTATTTCAAGCTATGAAGGATATGGGCGACACATGTGCTGGGGACTGGCGGAGACGCATGGGAATGCCGGGTCTCCCGGTCTCCATTTCAGAAACCACATCATCACAACGCTGCACCCACACACTCCGTGGGAGGCCCCCTGCGCTATATAGCTTGTTGTGGGGCTTTGGTGTGTGTGTGTGTGTGTATGTGTGTGCTGTGCTCTCTCCGTTGGCGGCGGCTACGACAGCCGTGGGGACAATTTCGGCGGCTTTGTTGAAACTCGGAGGTCACGTTTAAAACAGCTACAGCTGCACTGGGACGGCTGGCCCACGCCCCTCACAGGGGATTCCCATTAGGCAGATTGATTGTTTCCTCTCGGCTCCTCCTTTGATTCATGTCTTCCATCGGAGCTCTAATGAGCCATCGGCCGTATGGCACCGCTCAGGGCATCTGTGCATCGGGCCCCTGTGCTGTACGCGGCTAATGGAAAGCACATACGCCACTGAAAACGCACACACACACACACACACGTACATACTGTACAGGCACACCGTGGATATGTGTTGTCCGTCCGTGCCGCTTCACCAATCTGGATATAAATCTGCAGTAACCATGGATATCTTACTTCTTGTCACAGCACCCACTGACCCACTCACATAACAAAGCCGATTTGGTGTGAGTGTAGACTGAGCACGTCGAGGCATGTGCTGTTATTTATTCTGCCACGGAAAAGAAGGGACAGCTTTACGGTCCTCCAAGGCAACCATTATTTACAGCCTCAGCCATCCATATATCCTCCATCATCCGCTTTTACAGCACACACAAAATGATAATTATGATAACAATAATAACTACCCATATAAAATACGTTTACTGCACTTGGGAGTATGAATGAGCTCCATTCTTTACTAGATACTCTATGTTCCTCAGCGGAGAGTTAAAGCGAGCACCGGTTTCCCTCAAATGAAACGAAGTCTCCATCTGATAGTGATTCACGGCTGCATTTTTGGAACAATTTCTACGGGATAATTTCCTACCTTGGGAATTTTGGGGTGTAAAGGGTCCATGGCGAATCATTGTGCATGTTTTAAGATGCCGTATAATCGTTTTCTAAGCTAGAGCCCCTCGAGTTTCATAGTTCAACTGAAGGTAATACCCTTTCTCCCTGTTTGGGATGGTTTTCAACATCACCATGAGCTGCAAATCTGTATATACCAATGTGCCTCTCTATCAAAACATGTTTTATTGGCTTAGAGGAAGCATGAAAAAGTATTTGCTATTACCTGTTTTTGACGTGGTGTGTCAAGATTTGAAACTAGAAATGTCTGACAGATATTTTATTCCTAACAAACAATTAGTGTTTCCTCCAAAATGTCCCTTTATCCATATTGGTGACATGGAGGGAGAGAGAGAGAGAGAGAGAGTGACAGAGACGTAGTCGTCGACTGGAGCAGATGAAGCGATGGGCCAGAGGCTAAAGCAGTGTTTCAGCTTCCATGAACTGCAGATGAACTGCGTGAGTAGAGGCTGAATCATAAACACACGCTGCTCTGTGTTATTGATTGGGGGAGAATAAATGAATGTTTGCTAAACATATTAGACCAGAGAAGACACAGCTCCCACACTCATCACCGGGATCTGCAGGGTGGCCCGGGGTCCAGTCGGGCCTCGCTTTGTTTAACTATGTACCAGCGCTGGTAATGGTGTGCGTATGTGCATGATAGAGAGTGTGTTGTCTGCCACGTGCGTGCGTGCGTGGGGACCAGCCCTAATTCTGCTCTGATGCTTCTGTCATTTGCCATGCCTTGTATTTAACGATCCGTTCGGAACTGTCTGTGGTCTCAACTTGCCTGTGATCTCTCTCTCTCTCTCTCTCTCTATCTCTCTCTCTCACACACAAATGCATTTATCGACCACCACCTCACCTGGATCGTGCCAAAACACCTCACCTCGCCTCCGCACTGTATGTGGGGAGAGCTGTCTCTAGAGGTCACTGCAGTTCCATGGGTGACAGATGCAGCTGGGGCCAGAATCAACATCCTGTTTTACACAGCCACTTAGGTGATGGGCATGAACTGAAGACTGAAGGAAACCTGTGAATATCACGGTGTGTGTTTCACACTGTCAAATAGCCGGACTCACCGACGGACATGTGCCTATAAAAAAATAAAAAATAAACCTTGCGACCTGGTCGCCACAAGCTGTAGATCTGAATCCGCAACAAGCTTTGTTAGGCGCTATTAGCAGTGATTTCACACTGATACTGAACGTGCCACGGCTGCAGCCCACATGTCTGCTGCTGGAGGGGGCAAGGAAAAAAAAATCTTTAATTAATGTCTTTAATTCAAAAACTGAATTTAGATACAATTCAAAGGTAGTTGTATTTCCATTTAATGCAATTGTTTCAAAGCAATTGTTTCAAAGCAGCTTTGCAGTTCAAGATTATTGATGAAATAAAAATAAATAAATGACGCAATATAAACCTAGAAGATGTGTAATACACACCTAAGTAGTTTGGTACATACATGAAAGCATCAACAATAATAACCCAATAACATAGTCCATTTTATTCTGAAATGGGTCATAATTTTAGTACTTTTGTACTTTGACAAAAGCCCACATTTGAATTCACTGCTATCACTTGTAACAAAGAATTCCTACACTACTTGTACTTTGGTAAAAGATCTGACTGCTTCTGGTTTTCACAGCTACTCACTGGCATGCACGTTATTAAATTTAGATTTTCAGATCTTAAAGTGCTCTTTTGTGAAGGTTAGGTATACAAAATTAGTAAAAGAAAAAAGATGCCCCAGGATTTCCCAGTTCACAAGAAGGATCTTAAAAATACAAAAGCAGCCCCATTCCTTCCTTCGGTTTGGTTATGCCTCTCAAACTATGAGTTTAATCTTGTGCAAGAGTCAAAAAGGGGGAAAACATGCCGCCAGGCGCCTCTCTCGCACTAATTCTATTACACTGGGTTATTTTTAAAAGTTCCTTTTCCAAACATTTACTGTCAGTAGTATACTGGGAGCTGCTGTTCCATATGCTTTGTTTGTATTGTGGTTGTGGTCGCAGTGGGGCTGAACCCGCCTGCTTCCACAGAGCTGGTGGCAGCTACGTGGTCCACCATGCCAAGTTCAAAATTAGTAACAAATTTAATATGCACTCTGCTGGCATCCGGTGCCTTCTGGAGAGTACAAAATGCTCCGATAGTTTGTCCCGGGGTCTCACAAGAAGACCACAACCAGGCCCAATATAGGAAGTCAAAATTGGAAGACGGGGGTTGGAAGGGAGAGGGGGTGGGGGGGGGGGGGTGGGGGGTACAGATGCCGAGCAGATGCCGAGGACGCTTGACAGTGATCAGGCTAAGAAAGCCGAAGCACTAACACGGGGACCACCGAGACAAACTCGGCTTTCTCAACGCCTCCCACACACCGCTGGCAGCGGGGAAACATGCGTCTCGCTCCTCGCTCCTTCCCTACGGCCACAACCTCAAGCCCGAACTATTAGCATGAGCCAAACGACAAAACCATGCTGCCGTTAATGGTACGATCGTGAAGGGAAGTGATTTATGGCTTTCATTTTTAAGGATCACTATCCCCATAACTCCTAATATGGATGAAAATATCTGTTTCCACCAAGGGGGCCCTCCCATAATGCCTTATAGGCTGTTAAAGCATGGAAAAGAACATATTGGTGCCATAAATCTAGATTTCAAAGTAGGCAGCATAAAACAAAGTGTGAGATCGCAGATCGCAAACAACAGTGAAGAAGTTAAACCAGAGCAAAGGATCACGGTACGTCTCGACCGGCTTCAATATGAAGTTTGAGGGTAATTTCTATTAATGGTGTATCATCAACAGATCTCTTCTTGGCTTCCTCTGCCATCCATCACATCCTGCCCCTCACATACAAAGGATTTACAACAAATTTAAAAAAAAAGATAGGACTTTGCTTTTGAGTAGTGCTAACTGGGTTTTCAAAGGGATTCGAGGTAATACATGTAAATAAATGTAATAAATCAGCTTTCATCAACGTCCTTTGAGTGCGTGTGCAATTCATCGTTTTTAAAGGACATCTTAACCACGTGGTTATCCAAAAAAAACGGAAATTAGGGAGCTGTTTTTTTGCGTGAAAAATAATATATTTGTGGCAAGTCATATAGCTCAACTTCAAACAGAGTCAGTCGCAGAGGTTTGGTAACTCACTCCACTGTAGTCTGGCCTCTAACCAGTAGAGGGAGGTCATTGATTCCTTTCTGCCATGTTACAGCAGCGATCTGCGTTCGCCTCTTCTGGCTTCTTGATCGTGAGTGATTCTAAAGAAATGTGTCAGTTATTATTTTTAGACAAGCGCATAATGCGAGCACGGTGGGCCCTTTTGAAGGCTCATTTATTACGCGGGAGATAAGCGTGCACCGGCGTGGCCAGAATCCTCGGGAGCGGGTCACCAGCCCTGATTAAAAGTGACTCCACGTCAGGCCATAAATATTTGTCAGCCCACCTTCGAAAAGGCTGGGCGAGCCGCGGATTCTCTGCTCGTTTACCACATGAAAGTGCAAATGGAAACACTTAGGGTTGGGAGCAGCATCAGTCATAGCTGGAATAAGATGGCCAATAAAAAGGGGCGTAATTATGATGCTCCATCATTTGACACAGCTCCGGGGGTTTCGGGCTGTTTGCCTGCACGCCATAAGCGAGACGGAGAAATCCCACCCGTGAATAATGGGGCCTGTACTTTTATGAGCGTAGTGTGTTTAAGAGTGAACTTTTGGAAATGTGTGGTCTCCGTGTCACCTCCCTCTGCTGCTCCCTCCTCCTCCTCCTCCTCCTCCTACTTACCTTGCTGCTGTAGAATGTGGAGCGTGCGGACCGACTGCCCCTCTCTGAGGCCTCTCATTGCTCCGCTGTGTCGCAGCCAGGTCACTGCTGGCATGCCAACGCAACAACAGCGGCTTGTTGTGGGGCGCCGCGCGTTGGCGCCGCTTGATGAGAGCCGCTGAGCTTTGTTTGCGATGAACAAAGCTGTTTTTTTTTTTTTTTTCTTCTTCACATTTCATGGCTCCCGTGCAATGTACTTAAATGATGAAATTCAAATTAGAGGCCACGGTGTTCTCCCCAGTGTCTTAACAAGCTTTTCCCAGGTATTCAACATGGCACAATCGCTTCAAAGTGCTCTTCTGTGATTGCGTGCATACGTTTTTTTTTTGTTTTTTTTAAGGTTTGCATCATCACAGTAATGACACGTTCTGCAAATCAAAACTGAACACCGCTCTCGTAAAAAGCTTTGGCGTCCCTCGGCGTCTCTGCACGGTACCCGAGGGCCGTGAGTAACAGTAAGCGGCGGCGGCGGACGTGGACGTCGGGGCAGGCGTGGAGGCACCGTTAGAGCGAGCAACTATTTTTACTCGCACACCGGAGTGTGTAATCCTACACGGGGGCGCTTCACACAGAGAAAGCAGGCCCACAAGCAGAGCCTGGTGGGAGAAGAGTGCTGTTGACACCCTACTGTTACACAGCCGCCCGCATGCTACCAATGAAACTAATGTAGTGGAAATACTCACTGTTCAGGTGGAGGATGTTCATTATGGGCGATACTGCTACAGCTACTCGTTGTGCTACATATCTGTGAAGAGGGAGGGTGGGGGTGTGGGGGGGGCAGTCAGGTGTAGAGTCGCCGAGAGAGAGTCGAGCTGCTGGCGTCACATGCTGGACCTCATCTGTCAAATGGTGGGAAGAGTTGCCGAACTGTGGCCATCGGAGACACAAATTGAAGAGAATTGACAGTGCTCCAGGTGCTCTGCAGAGTGCGGTTACTGAACACTGTTGCTGTCTGCAGTCCAGATGAACTGCTGCCTATGCAACAGTCACAAAAGAAAAAACGATCACCCTGAATTAGCCTGAGTCATGAGTTGTTTGTGTCCTTCAATGTGAAGTTGCTAAAATGAGTCTGTTGTTCTCTAGTATCATGAATATTCTCTCTAAACCAGCAAAGCTGTCTTTCCTTCTGTACAATCCAGAGATCATACAAACACCAACGACAGTGAAAGTTCATCCAACAAGGAGCACTGTGCTCCAATTACGTGGTTTTGAAAAGAAAAAGCAATAGCACTTTGTCAATAACATAATTTTAGGAGAAAAATCAAACCATTTGTTCAAGTTGGTTTGTTTGCATAAGCAGTTAATACCGATGTCTTCAAACTGCACTGATCAATATTTTCCCTACCAGAGAGCAGAAAAAGTCATAAAGAATTTCCACGCCCCTCATCACTGTTCAGGTTGTGTGGACTTGAATCAGCACTATTGCACTGCGCTGTCACTCCACTGTTTGCATCCCTTCGACTTTACTTTAGGTTTTTGGTCTACACTCACATGTGAGAAAATGACCGTGGTTTTAGCTGCTCATTGCTCCACCGTCTCCACCAGCACGTTGCTAACTTGTACTTGCCATCTGGATCTGGACGGGTCATGTACAGTGGGGTTATAAGGGTGGAGCGGTTGATCGGAGCAGCATGGTCTCCGCCCGTATATAACGTGAGACCCCAAAACACCCCTTTTCTTAATGTTTTTTTTTTAGTGTCAGTACACATGAGCCCTGCCTCTTATTCCATCTAATCTTAGAATTGCCAACGCGATGGATTGTTTTTCAGAACTGCAATTTGTTTTGACTTTAGCAAACGTGACATGTTTTTGCTGAGATTTCTGCCTATTTTGTGGTCATCTTAAGACATGATCCACCGTGTTTAGAAGTCAAATGGAAACTCAACAGCAGGCATTAAAGGCCAACAGATGCCCGATGTGAAGGGGAAGAAAAACAGAAGGAGTGAGCGAGATTAAAAAATGAGATGCGCAGGGGATTATTAAAGGGCATTAAAAAGACACAAGAGATTATTCGGATGGCGGTGACGCCAATCTAAGGTCAGCAGCAGGGAGCTGCCAGTCCAGCAGACAAACATAAAAGAAAAAAAAAACAAGATAACAGAAACAGGAGGACACAGAGTTGAGCGCTCTGTGGGTGGAAGTGTGAGGATTCACGTGGAAGCTCTTCTCGCGATAGCATAGTCGGTTAGAATCTACGAATCTTGCCTTTCATTGTGTGATTGGGGCTTTTTGACCCGCTTAAGCATGCGTGTGTCAAGAGTAAACAATCTTTGCTCATTTAATCCCCTGAGTGCCATTTGTGCCCTTTTTACTAGTAACAGATAGTGCAGGAGATAGATTGACTTCACACTCTGCTTAAGCAGTGGAATTGACACCAAGAGAGAATCGCTGAGCAGCAGAAGCCATGGAGGCAAAGGTTTGAACCGATTGGTTGCAGTGTGACGCTTACCTTCACAGCGTAGTGCCACTTGAGCCATATTAGGCAGTGACAGACTGTCAGTGAAGTGAATTAACTCAATTGCAAATCTTTATTTCAGGACTCCCTGACTCGACTCAATTTTAAGTCAAACGAAACAGGACCCTGGGAAACGGAGGCACCGGATTCCAGTTCGGGACGTGCTTTGAAAAGGGCAAAGGTGGCGGAGCAGATCACTGGGCCTGGAGAACGCAGGTTCCCGGGATTCTTTCAGACACGAAACAAACAACGCAGGTCAAACACGGGGTACGGAAAGAAGCAGGGTCGCAATGCAACATCCACCCAAAGCGCACAAAGCCACCTTTTCATCCCCTCTGCGGCCATTCCACCAAGTCCGTAATTGTCTCTGACAAAACTCATTAGCAGAGACCTTGTAGCAACATCGTCAATCAGGAATTCCATGGAGGGAGACATGCACAGGAACAATGTCCCGCACACATTTCATTGCGCCTTTTGACAAAATGTAATGAAGTGTACATATTGTCCTCCTCATCGGAACGCCGAGCCACCGGTACAAAGACTTTTGTTTTATGAGCCTTAGTGGCCCAGCGTGGGACACATCAAAGGGCACCTACATGCGGCCTCCTTTGTCAGACTAGCGGGCAAATTATTGTTCGAGATGTTGTTGTTGTTGTTGTTATTGTGGCTTCCATTTATGCGAAGGGGCCATTACTATCATATCAGAATTATTCCTATTCTTTTACCGCCGCAGGCCCATGCTCATTAAGTGGGGGCCAAAACCCAAAAGAGCATTTGATGGATGGTTCTGACAGTGCTTTGTCAAAGGTTAACCCCTCATTGACCTACAGTAGCATGTCGCACAACATACTACACTAGCAGTCATTGTTAAGCGTGATGCAGCCAAATACCAAAAAACAATGATTACATGAAACAAGGGCATTTGAAACTATTTAGC